>NC_026481.1:0-73671 GCF_000328475.2 Mycosarcoma maydis
GTCTCGTCTCGCGCTAAGGCTTTTGCCGACTCAATCGTCAGACTACAAGCTCTTCGAATTGCAGAAGCAATTCGTGGACTGCACAGTCGATCGCCACATGCGCATTGTCACGCATGTTAGCAGCGAGGGTGTCATGCACGTTGAATCTCCATCAGAGCCTGTGCTAGCCATCGCTGCTTCCAATATCATGCTGGCTCCCTACCTCCAGGAACCTCAGAAAGCGAGAGGCTACACATATTCAGACATTCTCTTTGGGGGTCATGGCTTGCTCGAGCCCGGGAACCTCGAGGTTCCCTCGCTGATGGGCAGTCTCGGAGAACTTGCCTCGCGGATCATCTTGATGGCTGCTTGCGACGCCGTGAAGCGCAAAAGAATCGAACAAACCGAGCCAAAGGAAACGTCGCACTTCAAGCACGTGCCCGCCAGCATCTTCGCCAAGCCCGTGCCTCTCGAAAGCGTTCTTGAGAACCTTGCCGACCT
Organism: Mycosarcoma maydis; assembly: GCF_000328475.2. Taxonomy (NCBI): domain Eukaryota; kingdom Fungi; phylum Basidiomycota; class Ustilaginomycetes; order Ustilaginales; genus Mycosarcoma; species Mycosarcoma maydis. The sequence continues at coordinate 481 of NC_026481.1, forward strand.
CGACGAGGCCAATCTCGCTGCGCTGCGTCAACGCCTTGAAGATGTCTACGATGCCGGCTCGCGCACCGAACGGCATGCAATTCCGTTCAGAGATCAGTTGCAGTCGGCTTCCGCCACGCTGCCGATGTGGATCAACTTCACGCATTTCGACGTGCTGCCCAAAGCGATCAACGAGATAACACCCGAATTTCTGTGGTATTGTTGGAAACGTGGAGTAGCCGTGCAAATGGTGCACGCGCAGTATGGCATCGATGGCATCATCCCCGGTCTTTGTAGGTCATCTCGACCAGCCCTTCGTTGATGGTTCATCGACCGATGCCTTCTAACGCCAGCCTTGAACCCAGAGAGGCCGAGATGCACGCTGCGCGCTACATGACCTACGTTGCCTGGGAAGCAAAGAACCAAAGGGATCCACAGAGCACCACGGTCCCTGCTAGGTCAGCGCCTGCCATTGCTGGACCGGTGATCAAGAGCGCCTTGATGGCACCGCCAAACGAGAAGCCACTGACCGAACAGGCTCTGTTGAGCGTGCTTCTCGACCTTGGCACAAGGACCGGATTCAAACAAGCGCCAGACGGCTCTACGACCTCAAGTGATACCTCTTACGGGTCAACAGTGTCCTCGGCTGTGCATTCGGGGTATGCTCGATTCGCACGCTTACCCCTGTCTGGACCTTTTCGAGTTCCGCAGATTCTTGATGCGCATTCTGTTATCTAGGTACGATCCCGTACCCGACTCTCTCACTAGCATGGAAAAGGCCCTGTGGAATGAGCGCATCCAGCCCAATTCAGATTCCATCTAAGGTGAGCTCGATTCTCACTTGCTCTGGAGTGATCGACATAGACAACGTTCAACATCGTTCTTCCGGTGCAAGGCGCCACCAGCACACTCGATTCCGTCTCTCTTTCTGACCCCTTAGCGAAGCTCTCGCGTGTCTCACTATTTCAGATGCAATTGCAATCGTGAATGTGAATGTGAATGCATTTGTTTCCTTTTCGCTGGTTTTTTCCGAATGTTCGCTCGTAGCTTAATGCTCGCCACTCGTGCTTTGCGCAGGCTGACCAGCTATTCTGTGTTGGAAGGCTGGGCATGGCGAAGATCCTGGATGATTCAGCTCGGGATGTTGAGGTCGTTATCGGGGTTACAATCTAGAAGGCAAACTCAAGTGGTCTCAAAGAAAGGGAATCGATGCTGGAAGCGAAGGTGGTACAGTAGTGTATGCAGTTGCGACCCGCATATAAGCGCCAATTTGCAGCGAGAGTCACGTCGGTTGTTTATTTGACGTCAAGGGTCATAGGTATAAAATGGAGGACCCCGATGCGTACTGGATCGAATGCTGTTTGGGCCTGTGCCTGTTGGTGCCTTGCGCTCAGCTGTGCAATTTGCAAGCCATGCTTCTCGAACCACAGAGCGGCTTTTGGCTCTTCCGTTTTCACGAAGAAGGGTGCTTTGGTAACGGCATCAGCGGCCTGCTCCAACAATGACGACGCGGTCGGCAGGTACAGGTTCGGAGGACCGTAAGGATAGGTGATAGAGCGCTGCCTTTGTTGTTGGGCGTCCGTGTGAAAGACGGTTGAGATCGAAAGCAGACGACGTTAGTGAAGCAAGAATCTCGGAGAGGAAGCGTGAACAGTCGCTGCGGTTGTTGGCGCTTGTTCCATTCGTGATTCCAACACGCTGAAACGCGGGCTCGGTCGGTTTCGTGATTAATTTAATCACGAATGGGTTCACTGAATCTTGATCAGCTTCTGATTCTCATATGGCATAAAGCGTTGTTTGAAACCAGACACAATTTCGCTCAACAAATGCCCACTAGACCCACTCAAGCCCACAGTTTCGAGGGATGGACGTACGCTCAGCTCATCATTGGTATCAGGGACTAGCGCACAAGAGCAACATCCATCCATACTTTTATATGACACTGAGCGTAGCCCTTGACAAGCCCATGACAATCATACAACGAGACGAAACACAAAAACGTGTCAGTGCAAGGTGCGCTTACGGTTTCGCAATGCGTATCCAGCTAACAAAGCCAACAAGGCACCGAAGCCCGATGTGCCAACCAGCGCAAGAAAGCCATGTTTGTAGCGGGGAGCATCCTTGGCCCGAAGTACCTGTGCGCCCGCTAAGCCTGCTGCGTTATTCGCCATGACCAAGAGAGCAAGTATGATCGGACGTTGGCGCGAGTGCACATTGTTGCTGACCCAAGAACCCATGATGCCGACAAAAGAAGCACTGAATGCAGTCATGAGTAGAGCACCTACTAGCAAGACAGAACGGGAGGTGCCATGGGGCGGCAGCGAAATCCATAGGAAGCCAACGATGCTTCCCAGCATATACGCTGCCACCCAGTATGCATGATTGCCCCACTTGCTAACGCAGACCCCGGCTGTTAAGCTGAGAACGATACCTGCGATGTAGCCTGGAACAGCCAAGCCGTTGGCACTGTAACCGCGGAAACCAAGCTGCTTGATGATAAAGGGCACGTAGGTGCCAACCGGTGCTGTAGAGATCATACCAGAGAGAGCCGAAAAGACGATCAACAGCACTCGCCAATCCGAAACGGTGTTGAGGATGTCGGAAAAGGTGATCTTGCCCTTCTGCACCTCGTTGCACTTGGTAGGATCGTCGACGAGCACACGCGTCATCATGATCCTTCCCTCGCGTTCGGTGTACCATGCGCGACGCCACTTGGACCGTTTTGGAGCAACGGTAGCGTCTGGGAACCAAAGCAGAGCAAAAATGCCTGCAACTACAGTGAGGATGCCTTCAATAATGAACAGCCAGGACCATCCTGGTAGGCCAGCAGTTCCGCGCAATTGGAGGATGCCCAACGACGCAATTCCAGCAATGCAGCTGGCAATATTGTTGGCACTCCAGAACAAGGCGTAGCGCGCCGCCAGCTCGTCTCGACGATAGAAGCGGCCTAGGTAGTAGGCAAAGCCAGGGATGAATCCTGCCTCAAAGGTACCAACCAAGGCTCTGGTGACGTAAAGCTGATGGTGGTTGGTGATCCATGCCTGGCCAATGGTGACTGCACCCCACGAAATAACGGTGATGGGTAAGAAGCGATTGGGGCCGAAGCGTTTGGCAAGGATGTTCCAAGGAATTTCAAACACGATGATACCGACGTTGAAGATGGTAGTGGCATTGTTGAGCTGGTTTTGACTCATGCCAAGATCGCGCAGAAAGTTGTCGGTGAGAGCGTTGGCGACGTTGCTTCTGTCCAGAGACAGGGTGATAAACACGACCATGGCAGGGATGAGTGCCAGAAAGTCGGTCCGCCTTCGGAGCCTGAACTCTTCGGCCTGAGTCCAAACTAGTTCATCGTCATAGCCCTCTTGAAGAATCAGTCGTTTGCGGATTTCTAAGGGGAGCGCATCGCGCTCTTCCATGGTTCTGGAAACCCGTTCTGACGTCGACTTCTCGTGCAAGGCGAGGTTGTGAGTACCAAGATGAGCTGATCCAGGCTCATCGAGGCTCTCCTTGGCCGGTGACGATGAATTCTCGACAGATGGAGAGAACGACATGATGATGGCCTCGCCGAATTTGCAGAATTTGCGATATCCAGAGATGTCTTGCGAAAAGCATCTTGATGAGATACATATATCCATACGTTGAGCCGTGTTGAGCGGTAATGGAATAGGCAGGTCTATACCTCAGAGCGAATCATTCGTGATTGCTTTCAGTCTCGTAGACAACTGCTGCGATTGTGATCCGGTGAATCTACTGGAGCGGTAGCGTCAGCCGTTCCGTTGATCACGCAATTAATTGTGTCTTGGAAATCACGCGTTCCTGTCAATTTTTGAATCGAATCACCAACGTGGAATCTCAAAGTGCATTGTTTGACAGTCGTGAGTTGGGCGATCCAAAAGGTAAGCGACCCGTCACTCGGTGAATTGTGAATGGCATGCGTGCCTCGTGCCGGAATTTGACCCGTCACTCGATGCGATTTGTTTGGTCCACATGGTCGAACCAAGGGGCTACGCTTTCTCATGTACCGGTCCACGACTACTCGTGACTCTGCCGTCGGAACACTTGTTCCCAAAGCGTATGGCTGGTTTCCATTTCGCTCGGCTTGCTGATTCGGTTTGAGAAGATTGGTAAGAAAGATAAGGGCATCGGCTATCACGCCATAGTGCTGTAGCCGATAGCCCCGAGAATTGCCTTGTTCCATCTTTGATGCGTCCAGAGATAGCCGTGTCGCTTCCGTCGATCGGGCGTCGTACTCTCCTAGAGCATTTCCGAGCATCTCCGTCATGTTCGTCATTCTGAAGAATGTTGATCCGCGGCTAAGGAAGAGCAAATCGCATTTATAAAGAGACCGTGATTCGTGTTCCAAGTCGTTTTGGTATCCTCCATCCCTCCAGCTTCCACTCCGCCCACAGTATGACAACAGAGCCCTCTGGAAAGCGCCCCAACTTCCTCGTCATCGTTGCTGATGACTTGGGCTTCTCTGACATAGGCGCGTTTGGAGGCGAGATCTCTACACCAAACCTTGACAAGCTCGCATCGGCGGGTGTACGTTTGACGGGTTTTCATACGGCTTCGGCATGCAGTCCAACACGGTCGATGCTCATGTCTGGTACCGACAATCATCTTGCCGGACTAGGCCAGATGGCAGAGACGATTCGGCGTGTGCCAGCATATCAAGGGCACGAGGGTTATGAAGGCGTCCTCAATGATAGAGTCGCAGCACTACCCGAGATTCTTTCGGATGCCGGCTATACAACCTACATGTCTGGAAAATGGCATCTCGGGCTCACAAAAGAGAGCACACCTCATGCACGTGGCTTTCAGCAGTCTTTTGCGCTCCTGCCAGGCGCTGGCAATCACTACGGCTATGAACCTCAGCTTGAAGACGGTTCGCCGGCCATCAAGTTCCTCCCACCTCTCTACTACGAGAATGACCGTCAGCTCCAGCTGAGTGAGCTTCCCAAGCCTTTCTACTCGTCTGATGTCTTTGCCAGCAAGCTCCTCGAACAGCTTGAACGGCGACAAGCCAATCCGTCCGAAGGTGAAAAGCCATTCTTTGCCTACCTGCCCTTCACCGCACCTCATTGGCCACTGCAAGCTGATCCTGCAATCGTTGCAAAGTACAAAGGACTCTACGATGATGGGTTTGAGGCGTTGCGCATCCGACGTCTAGAGGCTTTGGTCAAGCTCGGCTTGATTGACGAAAAGACTCGACAGGCCGCTCATCCAGCCGTCGAAGTGTTTGACCGCGACCCCAAATGGGATTCCTACACAGATGACGAGAAGAGGTACAGCGCCAGGCTCATGGAGACGTATGCAGCTATGGTGGAGACGATGGACACCAACATCGGTAGGGTCGTAGACCATCTCGAAAAGATCGGCGAGTTGGACAACACCTTGATCCTCTTCATGAGCGACAATGGTGCCGAAGGTGCTCTTTTGGAAGCGTTACCGGTCATGGGCCCTCACATGTCTGAGGTTATTCGTAAGTTCTACGACAACAGCTACGAAAACATTGGACGAAGCAACAGCTTTACCTACTATGGACCGCAGTGGGCACAGGCAGCTACTGCACCCTCGCGCATGTACAAGGCTTGGATTACGGAAGGTGGCATCCGTTGTCCTGCATTCATCCGCTATCCGGGCTTTGCCAAGCAGAACGGTAGCATTGTCTCCAATTTTGCCACCGTCATGGACATCCTACCTACGCTTTTGGAGCTAGCTCAAACACAGCATCCTGGCCGCATCTTCAGAGGTCGTCCTGTTCTAGAACCAAAGGGTCGATCATGGGTACCTTTTCTCAACAACGAAACGAATCAGATCCACGGCGATGATCATGTTACAGGTTGGGAACTCTTTGGTCAGCAAGCGATCCGTAAAGGAAGTTGGAAAGCTGTCTTCATTCCTGCACCGAATGGCCCCGAACGCTGGCAGCTGTACAACATTGAAGAGGATCCGGGAGAAACGCAGGATCTGGCGCTGTCGCAGCCAAGCATTCTTGATAAGCTGATCCAGCACTGGACAGAGTACGTGGCTGAAACTGGGACAATCCTGCTGACGCGCTGACCCGCAAGCAGCCGTTTGATAGTAAGCACAGACTGGCCGAGTCGCTACGTGGGTGTACTGCCTATTCGCCCAGCTTGGTTCTTTAACCCGCGCCCCCAGTGCCTTTCCATGCTCACATCCTCGGGACAAGCTCTTGTACAATTTTGGTGAGAACAGCAGCGTTACTACGAGAGCGCCTTCCGAGTAGCCACAAGATCACCCTGCTGCGAGAGGATTCAAAGGCTACCGAACTCCGGTTAACATACCTACAGCATATCAAATTTAAATTAAGAAAACAAAAACAAAAACAAAAAAAAAACAAAAAAACAAAAATGATTCTCTAACTTATGGCAGTCACGAATCACGAGGCAGTTGAATGTGGGGCGTGGTGATTTGATTCGTAGAAAGCTTGGTCGGAAGAAACAAGTAGTTAGCCCTTAGCACGTGAAGCATTCAGCTGAGGTCAGCTGCGGTCAGCTGATTTGGATGATCATGCTGAGTGGCGGCGTGAATCGACAGAGCGCGTAAATTGCATTCGCGATCAAGTTATATGTGATTCGTGATTGGTGTGAATCGTGAATTGTGAATATTCGTGATTAGCGACTGGCGTGGGCGTGAGCGTGAGGCGTGAGAAAACGCCCCAGCGCTGGAAACACGAATCAATGTGAATCCACATTATTAATAAAAGAAGGGAAAAAATCACCAAAGTCCCAGCCAAACATGGTGAACGTCGTGATTCTTTCATGAGCCACAAGCCGATGAGCATTCATAACAAAGTAAAAGTCACCATGCACCGTGCACTCGTGAATATCATTCATTCAGGCTTTGGGATCCATGGAGCATATCACCACGTCTTCCAGCCAGCTATGTGTCTTGCTTCACTGGCCTCCGACTCTTGAAAAGAGTAGCTGGAGACGACTAGCCGTAGGAACGCCAGAGGAACCATCTGCGCCTCATCTCAGGCTGTGTTTATGATGATGGTGTCAGCGTTTTTTGCGTACGGAGAAAAAATGGTCCTGCCACTCGATCCAGCGAGGTCGGACAATCTCTGATCTGAGCTCCTTACAGTTTCTTCTTGGTTGCTTCGTCACCGAAAGGTTCCCAAGAAATGTCGAACTGGCAAAATTACCAGGCTCTGAGCTAGCTTCTCTGCCTCAATCAACGCAGGGGTCCGTACGCCACCTTGGTGCCCACTTTCATTCTGCAGATGGGCTTGGTTTCTTTCTTTGCCGACACCAGCGTCTCCACGTTGAGCTCTGAGTCGACCAAGCTCTTCTTGCCGAGTCCTGAGTAGGCCGGAATGCTGCTCCGTACGAGCAACAGGAACAACAAACTGTCAAAGCACCAACAAAGGCAACAAGGATGCCGTAGACTTTGTTTGCGATGATCGCTCCTTCTTGATAGCTGAAGCAATCGCCGTAAGCTTGAGGTGACTGAGTCTGTGGCAGTAGGCTCCAGCTACGATTGCCTACTAGTAACCCATGCTAGGATGCCGGCAAACCCTGCAATTCGGCTTTCGGGATGCGGTTCGTGATTGGTTTCCAACTCCCGAAGCTTGGTGACCACCAAAAAGTTCCATATGACCCAGGCCCTCATCGTCTCTCTTTGCTATCAGTGGGTTGGACTGCGAACGTCCGCCTCAGCAGACATAGACGCTGGGATCGTTTGCAGTTGCGCCTGTACATGTTCGGCATGTTGTCAGCAAGCAGCATATCGTAACGATGCTCAGGCCAGAGGCCGAGCCATTTAAGCCGACCTCGCTAAGCGAGCAGGACGATCTTGCTCCTAGTTTGACAGCTATCTGAACAATCGGACTTGAACAACCCAGAGGTGTGTCACAGGAGCTCACAGACGTGACCACTTGGCTTCAAAGCATTGTGGGCGCCACCGATTGTCAGGAGAACTCTGTACTTGCAAGCCGAGCGACCAGGCCCAGATGGCTTAGATCAACCGATGACAGAGCATTCAGTTACAAAGGATCCAATATTACCACGAATCATCTACAGAGTTCGCCGCTTGTCACCGCAGAAATCGCCCTCCTCTCGCTTTGAAGAGACACACAGATAAATCCGCATCCATTCAAGATGGCCTTTCAAGAGACCTGAAAACAAGGCTCTTCTACAGCTGAGGTCACTCAGCCTCGCTCTCAGCCTTTTGGGATTTGCAGCAGGAGGCGGACAGGTCAGGATGCACTCGACGTCATAATCTATGGCTTACTCAAAAGGGCCGCTGTCTGGACGCGTTCGCTGCTGAAAGGCAGTCGCCGATATGATCGCCTCGATCGTCGCGGCTTGGTCGTGCCAGGTCGCAACCAAGTACAGGCCAAAGCTCTCGCAGGCAGCCGTTTTCAGACCTCCATTTTCCATCGCAAGGTCGATGGCCACAAGGCGACTAGCCTCACTGTGAGTGTATTCTTGCCCTTTGATCATTCACAGTTCTTTCGCCAACCTTTGGTGACCTTCCCGTCAAGTACGCAAGCATACATCTGCGACCCTGTCAGGCTCAGTAGCCAGGCCGGAGAAGCTGGCTCAGGTGATTAGCAGTATTCGCGTAGATAGCGACCAAGAAGATAACATCCAGTATGGCTCAAGTCGCCGAAAAAGAAGCGACAAACGAGACTCTGGCCGCATACACCGCGAACGACGTTCGTCCTTGTTCGGGATATAAGACACCCGCGAACAGCAACCCTCTATGCCGAGTAGCGCCAAGGCTTCAACTTTCATGCTGCTTGATGCGGAAGATACTGTTTCACACGCATGATCAGAAGTCGTTATGGCAAATTGTTTGGGTAGGTGAGAATCTATCAGGAGAGCGCAGCACAGAAACATCGATGCGCAGTCTAGCGTAATTCACGTCTATAGCCGATTGCAGATTGCAAAGATCGTCACAAGTGCACTGCGATTGGTTGACATGCGGCCTTGGCACTAGGCTTTCTTGTTGATTGACGCCGCCCTCCTATCCCAGATTTGCTTGTCAACACCCTCCCAGTCTTTACCATAGCCGTGTTTGATGGCGTCATCGACGCCTTGGCGGGTGACTGCAATATCGCCGTTGGAAAGAGCAAGCACCAGGCGCTGTAACCAATCCGGGGCGACTCGTAAGGATGTGATGGAGCTCGCAATGCTTGGCAGCACGACATGCTGTGACAGACCTGAGTCAAGAGCCTCAACCACCTTGCGAGCGACCTGTACAGGCTCAAGCACTGGATTGAAAAATGGGACTGATCTGGTCTGTAAGCCATAGGCGAGCGCGGTACGTACCTTCAAGGGGCAAACGATGGTTGTGCGAACACGTGGCGCATTGTATCGCGTGCGAAGCTCTATCGCAAGGCACTCGTGAAAAGCCAGTGTCGCCGCCTTCGAGGTGGCATACTCGGACATGGAAGGCAGAGCGGCAAAGGCGGCAGCGGAAGAGACGGTGACGACGTGACCATGGTTGCGCTCGATCATGTCCGGGAGAAACTGCTTTGCTGTGAGCCAGTTTGCAAACGTGTTGATCCGCCATACGCGCGCAGCAGAGTCAAGATCGACGTCCAAGATGGTGTCGCCCGAAGCTACACCTGCGCAGTTGATCAGAGCGCCGATCTTTCGTCCACCAGTCGCTTCGCGCATCTTGGTGTGAGCCTGAGCAACCTGCTCAGCGTTGCTCACATCCGTCTTGTAGTAGAGAATACCAGGAGCACCTGCGGGAGCTGCCGCATACGTGGGCCGAGACATGTCGAGTACGGCTATATGTGCCTTTTTAGTATGGCTAAGAACTTGCACTATTTGCTTGCCGATTCCCTGCGAGCCACCGGTGATCACAATAAGATCATTGGTATAGTCGATCGGATCACGTCTCCATTCGTTATGGTTACGGACGTAGCGATTAAGGCCACGATTGATGGAACGAAGCAGAATGAAGATCCAGGTGTACCCGACCCACTTGTACTCGCTAGCTAGGAGCGACGTCAAGAAAGCCAAAGCATCTACTGGTGTGGTCGGAAGCACAAGATTGGGATGATTCTGCTTGTGGTACAGAACCGTCAAGGCGGGAAGGATGACGAGGAAAGGAGGTGAGAAAGGAACTTTACTGAGAAAGCCGATCACCATGTCAAAAGTGAACGGCTCTCGAGCTAGCTTGAAGCCATTGCGTTGCCTTGTTGACATGTTTCTAGACGCCGCCGGTTTCAGATGCGACAATCATGTATGCGGCAGTGTTGAGATTCGGTAGAAAAGAACCCAATATATGTGCGATGCGGAACATGTACAAGGGTGAACAGGACAAGCTCGCTGGAAGATCCGCCTACACGATCAAGTGCACAGACAGCAGAGACAAAGGCTGATGTGTGGTCACGCCGAGACTTTTTTCTGCTCGCTGTAACAACTTTGCCTCACGCCTTGTCGTTCTCTTTGTTGACGTGACGTCGGGTAGACTCGGTTACCACCAGATACTCAACCGCTTTCCCCAAGGTCGATCGACAGCCTGTCACTTTCTGGACTGGAAAGTAGCAGCGAGCGAGCAGGCTACTGAAAAATGTCCGAGCGTCAGACAGAGTAACAGGAGGTAGCATCAGGGTTACCGCATGAGCCGCCAAACAGCAGAAGGTGCTGCATTCAGTGCATCTACACACTCACTCAAGACGCAAAGGTCACCAACTTGTTGTACATGCTGTTATGAAACGAGCTGTACCGGCGTCAGTCAATCACGATGGTGAGGAGGAGTTGGTGGTCCGTGGTGGTGACCACAGCACCATCAACGGACGTCAGTAGCTGTTAGACCTGCACTTTGGCGCATGCAGACGATTCGTCGATTCCCGATTCCCTATTCCCGATCCACGATCCACGATTCACGATTCACGATCAAAAAGATACGTAATAGGATCATAGCTAAAATTAGAAAACGACTAATATCAATAAATAGTTCTGCCAATCACGAATGTTCAAGCCTCATTCGTGATTCCGAAAGCCGAAAGCCTTTCTGTTAGATATTTTCACGTGCGCATTTTAGAGTATAATATTCACGATGATTTGCGCAAGCGTAATTCTGATTGATTTCCTCCTTCACCGCACGTCTCGAAGGTATGGGAGGAATCTCGCATCGACATTAACTGTGATATGGCAGCCCACTCGAGCATTCCAGATAGGGTCGTGTGAGGTCTCCACTGTCACGCCAGCGCTTCATGTGGCCAGCTATGTCGTGCAACGGAAGAGGATCCTGCCAACCCATGATGCCTTGAGGGTTCCTTGTGGAGTATGTGTACGACGTTGGGCAATCCGATCTTGGCAGACAAATCCCGTACCTGCTCGTTCGTGCTAGGCGTCACTGGCTTTCTGCAGAAGGAGTGTCGCAATCAGCCGTCCCGACCACTTGCACTTTCATGTGCTGCGCATCGACGGCACTCCTGTACTGGCCTGGCGCACGTTTGCCCTGCAGTCGGACTTTCTTGGACCTTTGAAGCGATTCACAGCATACAAAGCATCGAAGTACGCTCACCAACATGCTTTGGTAGGCACGTTTACTGGGCGCAGCTGCACACGTACGCTTCGTGCGTTGTCCCCTTGCAGAGGATCTGGGTATATGCGATCATGCTCTTGGGCTTGATTTTGCCCAGAGCATCCTCGATGTGGTGGGGCGTTTCGACTATCCGTCGACAGATTCGGATATCGATCAAGCCGAACTCGCCGGCTCTGCAAGCACGCTTACACTTGCATATTTCAGCATGTCGCTACTGTTTTTTCAGAGTATCCGCTCGTTGCACATCAAGCACTAATGCCGCAGCGCTCAGTCTCTGTATTCCCGCCAAGCCACCTCATAGCGGCTAAATCGTGAGCAAGTAACCTATAACTCCAAGTGAAAGCATGCCAGAATCACGAATCATGAATCACGAATGACGCTCAGGATCTGGAGAGTACAATATTGCTCTGCTCGACTTGCCGAGGCTATGTGATTACTATCGTGGGCAGTCACAAGTTGGGCAACTCGATGGTGTACAGATAGTAGCTTCTCCAGAAGCAGCGTAGAAGCCGTTTGCATGTCGTGTATCTTGCACCGAATTTCGATCCACGGTCAGGCGGGCGTTTTGTTAGACTGCAGTCACAACCCTGTACAAGTCAACATGCAAACAAGCCAAGCGTGAAGCCAGTTGAACACGGAGGCGGGTTGCGAGACTGCACGAGGAGACGAATGAGAGCGGATGATGAAAGCGTGGAGGGGTTTCCTGGGCTAGTACGCGGGAAAGGCGACTTTGGCAGACGGATCGATGAGATGGTTGAGCGTCTCTACGCGCGGGAGGACAGTGCCAAAGAGTTGATCAAAGATTCTGGTCTGCTTGCCATAGTTGCCCGACTTTTTCCATCCCTGTGAGTGGTGGAGATCATGATCCTCTACTACGATGTCCATGTCCAATCTTGCGAGAGGGAGCAGATCAAACGCCGGAGATGTGCCTGCACATCGAATGCCAGAATGGCCGATGAGCTCGAGCACCTCGACGTAGGACCAGCAAACCATCCAGTCGTAATATCCAAACGGGAGCACCATGCTGATGGTCAAATACGAGAGGATCGGAATCACAAGGATATCGAACAGCTCCTGGACCGAGTCAGCATAGAGCGTCAGGATGGGCGTCGGAAGCTTGGCCAGGTGGTGTGTCTTATGGAATCTCCATAGCCAGCCGATCTCGTGCATCGCGCGATGATACCAGTAAAACCAGAAATCCACACCAATAGCAAACGCAGGGATCAGCAATGGCAGCCACACCGAAAGCGAAGGTGATGCAAGAGGATCGTAGATGAACCAGGTGGCTGCTGCCGGGCGAAGCAAAGCAGTAAAGATCAGCGACTGCATCACTTCGCGAACGCGATGGTCCGGGATGCCATCTCGGTTGCGATGCGGTTGGAGATAGCCGATCTTTTGAGCGACACGACGAGTGCTGTGTAAGACATTGATCCCGAAAAGAGAAGTATAAGTGGCCCAGTAGACCAAATTGATACCGCGACTCCAGTTGTGCTGTGTATAGCGAGTATACAACCACTGCAGTCCGAACGCAAGCAGGAAACGAGTCCAGATGTAAAAGTGAGCGGTCGCCGTGTCCCAGACCGGAATAGCGTCGTTTGGATCAGGCACAGTTGCTGTTGAGGATGCGGGCAAAGGGTCCAAATCGAGGAGGTGAGCCATCCAGTGGTAAACACCCCAGCCGTGCTTGTCGGGATGACGATGCCAGGTTGATTTGAGTGGACCCTGAGACGGCACCAATTCACGAATCCGCTTCTTGGATACAGGAGATGAAAGCGTCATCGTTGGCAGCGGCTGTACCAGCAACAAGAGATGGGTTAGATGGTGGAACCAACGGTGAACAGACACGCTTCATTCGGCCTATCCACGTACAGTCGATGGCTTATATACACAAACGGTCCAAAGAAACGCAAGATGGCTATGAAACCGCAAGCGATCTTGATTCGTGCATGTGTACACGCAAGCTGGCGGGTCTGTCGAGACTGTCCTTGCGTTGACTGACAGCGCATGACCAAGATGCACATGTCACGTAACGTGCGTGTGCTCCAATCACAATCACGAATGTGACCCACGAATCGTGAATCGTGAATCGTGAATCGTGAATCGTGAATCGACGTGAAAGTCACACTGTGACAGTCGCTGAAACTCGAGCGTGGAGCCACAATCGTGATCCAATCAAAAATGAAGAAATTGTGTCCATATAATCGTTTATATTCGTGATTTAACGATTCGTGATTGAACCACGAACGGAAAACAGGCATGTCAAAGTATGCAACAACGATTCAACAAGGTCGTGGATGACGACTCATGACTCTTCACGATTGATCTCGATCCATTCCAAGCGCTTGTAGAAAGCCAATCGTGAATGTAGCTTTGTCTCATCTTTGCTACTTGTGCAAGCGTGAGCGTTGTCAAGGAGAGCTTGAATGCTGGCACAGTCGGAGCCGCCTTAAACTTTCGACACTTTGACTCTATGTATAAAGCCGGCTCGGGGTCAGGGAGGGAGCTGTGTTGCTGTGTTGATAGAGGGTGCCGACCCCAGCTCCAAGCTTGGTGCAATCGGCGTGGACTCGTTGCTCGAGCTATCTTGGCTTTGAAAGCGTCTGTCTCGTGTGAAAATTTCGATTCGTGATTCGGCGATGCTGTTGCAGAGGCATTGACTCATTGCCACAATTTTTTTTTTTTTGCGAACAGGTAAGCATGGTGTGTCACATTACAGTCGTAAGTGTGGGGCTCCAGACCTGCGGTCAGCTGCCTCCAAGACTCTTTTAGCCAGCTGTCCGATGCCCAGGCCAGGGAGACACCCATCCAGAACCGCAGCATCGCGGCGCTTTGGGTTACATACTGTAAAACTCGCTTAGCAGCGTGTATCGCTGTCTAAATTGTCTTTGTGGAACAGCTTGTGGGTGTGTCACCAAAAAGTACGGTCTTAGATGCGAGGTAACCACTCCCGACTCTTGACCGAGACGGTGTGAAAACTTGCCCTGATTGCCATGTGGATCAGTGACAGCTCTCTTTGCAGATGCAATCAATCACGAATGTGTACAGAAACGTCCGCGTAGTACTCGCCTGCTTAGCGCGCCATCCTCACGCTCTTGTGATGCTTTCACAAACCAGTACCATGAAGCTTCTTTTAGTCAATGTGCGAGACACACAAATCACACAACGCCGACAGACTGCTTTACGTTAGTGCTTGCTCAACCCGAGCCACCCCCTGATTCCAACACTGGGGTTATGAAATGACGTTGCTTCGATGTTGTAATGTCTAAGGGACGGCGATTCTTTCACATTACTCTGAACGGCCCCGACTAGTTTGGCACATAACAGCGTATGCCCAGCTTTGTGCTTCCAAGACCTAAGCGAGCCGTGACCACCAGTTGTGTCTGACATTGACAGCTTTTCTCCGCTTTCCGCTTTCTGAGTCTGCGTCTGCTGCTTGACTTCGGAAAGGACTGGTCCAACTCTGTACTGCGAGGCCGCAGCCGCGTAGCATTGTCCTGGTTCAGTTGACAGTCCACCTTGTGAGAAACTCAGCATCGCTCCGAGTTGATTTGTGAAGTTTTGATCGTCTTGTGTGCATCAATCCATGCCGGCCGCTCTTGCTGTCTGGTCACGCATGACAAATACATTTGCGCATCTCTAGAGGCATTGCCGCTTGGTGCTACTGGTCTCTCGTCCCCATCCCGTTGTCTTCCTGACGCTACTTCTTGAGTGTACACATCCTTCGTGGCCAGGCACCGCTGACCGAGCACCGAGGCTTTCGCGCCTGGACCAAGCTCCACAATCTTGTCATTTGACAATTAAACGCATGTTGATCTTGTACAAGCACCCGTTGCGGGTGTGGCTGCCGCGCAGGATGCGTACTGCACACCTGTCCAGCTGGTAGCCACCTCTTAATTTCGAGCATACAAGCATCGGATGACGGATTTCAGGTCGGGACTTCAATCTAG
This sequence comes from Mycosarcoma maydis, assembly GCF_000328475.2. Lineage (NCBI taxonomy): Eukaryota > Fungi > Basidiomycota > Ustilaginomycetes > Ustilaginales > Mycosarcoma > Mycosarcoma maydis. Next base: position 15,945 of record NC_026481.1, read on the forward strand.
TTCCGTGATGCCAACATGTCTTACGTACCACAAGCGCCAAACATCCAAGTGACTCACGCCTGTGTTACCGATTCGGTGCTGACGGCTCGTCAACGTTACCGCTGAGCAGCGAGCATGCGCCTGATTCGGCATCGTGATAACTCAGCACAATCCTGTGAAAATCACAGCTTGAGGTGGCCACTAACGCTCCACGCTGCAATCCAGAAGTTGTCCACAAGATTTCAGCGAGGCAGGACGGCGACAGCTTGCTTCTTTTCCTCACATTGTAACACCCAAAGCCGGGGCTCGAGTTCCAGCCATATCGGCCAACTTGGAGTTGTGACCTACTTAAAACAGTCAAAGTGGAATGATTGTCTCTTTCTTGGTATAGCCCCTCCCTTGTAACGATTACACACTTCTGCACCGAGACCATTAGCCTTGAAGATCATCTTGGGCAACTCGTCGCACTACTCACCATAGCAGCTGGGAACAGGGTCGCTCGCACGCATCTGTCCACATCACGTTTCACGATGCAGGCCACCTGGTTAAACTCGTCTGCCAAGCCACGTCGGTCGGTCTCGCTGTTGCGTGGATTGGTGTGGATCAGCGTCCTGGCATACGTTCCCTTGTCCGCAACCTACTTTCTGGCGTCGGACGTGACCAAGCATCGTTTGCAAGACGTTGTGCTTGCCTATGTTATCTCTCCCTCCTTTTCCTACGGAGCCGGCTCGGGAAATGACGGACACATAGACACATACATCGGGACGCACTCATCCATGCTCATCCATTCTCTCGCCGGAAGTCTCTCCCTGACTCTCGGCTTATCGCAGTTCTCGGACGGGTTCCGCAAGGCGTATCCGAAGATCCATCGGTGGTTCGGTTACATGTACATTCTAGGTGGATGTGCGTTCATCCCACTCTCGGCGATCAACTATCTGTTGCGTACCGGTCCGCACCAGACATTTTCCGGACCGGCATTTGCCCAACTTCTCTGGTTGGACGCCGTTGCAACAGCGTTGACGGGCTTTCTAGCGCTGCACGCTGCCATACAGCACAAGTTTGAACGACATCGTGACTTGATCACGTTCAACTTTGCCTTGATGTTCTCGGCACCCTTGCTTCGTTACGGCTGGATCCTGTTGGGTCAGTTCTGGGACGAGACAAAGGAGTTTATCAACTTGATCGTCGGTGTTTGGGCTTCTGGCTTCTTAAGCTCGTGTGCCATCTTTTACATTCGCACGCGCAAGGCACGAGCGCAACGGGCACGCACACCACTTGCGCTTAGCATGATCGTCGGCGCTCTTGCTTCCTCTGTCTTTGGGATCCTGTTTCTCGCGGCGCAGCTCGAGACCACCCAGTGGTGGCGTCCTGTACCGCTGTTCTGGTCCTCGCTTCCGCCGCTGATGGTTCAGTATACTGCGTTTCTGGTCCTCGCCATGGTGGCTAAAGATGACAACAGTCGCATTTACTGGAACACGTTCGTCCTGGGCCTCTTCACCATCCCTTTCTGGGCGTCTGTGTCGTTTGAAACGTGTCGCTCTGTTTTTCACAGTGATACCGGCACTGCTTGGTACGCAGCTGTGACGGGTGGTTGGGGCTCCGCCACGTTTTTCAGCTTCTTGATCAATGTCTATTCGACTACCTACTTGGTCGACGATCGAACGCTTACTGTCGGCTACCCCGCTGCCAAAGGGCTGGCATAAAACATTCGTGATTGACCCGCAGTGGTTTTTAGTGGGTGTAGCTCGCCACTTTGGCTACACGACTGTAGCAATTTCTCGGAGCTTGTGACATTGTCTAGTACGACTCTTTTGAACTCAGCATTCACACATTCCGTCTCGCACTACGCAGTTGCGCCGATTTGTGCACACTGGCTTGTGCTGGATCAATATCTGTGAGTGGTCAATATCTGAGAGTGGTAAACGACTGCATTGTCTGAGAATCAGCGCGGCATGGCTAGCAACTGGATCAGTGGTGAGTGTCTGTCAAGGTGCACCCCACGTGCCGGACTCGGGGAGAGGGTTGGCGCGCAAGAACGAGAAGAAGGTATCGGCATTGCGCGCTGTTGGCCAGCGGAGGTGTGCCAAAGCTCCGGTGGTCACCACACACGTACCCTGGCACGCTGGGTCGCACTGCGCATTGGCATCTTTGCTCTTGACCGCCGCTGTCAGCACATCGAGCACCACCAAGCTCTTTTGCAGTGAAGGGTAGCGCTTTTTAAGATCGTCATTGTAGTACTTGGCCGTAGTGCATATACCGACGATATCGCAGTCGTTGTGCACATCACGCACCGGCGTAGCATACGTGGGGTACGGAACCTGCGTGCATGGGTCCTCAGAATCACGGTACGGGTCCGGAGCAGAGTAGACAGCTGCCGCTGCAATACCATCTGTCTGCGCCGCGTACAATTCAGCCATGGCAGCACCATTCGACCATCCCGTCAGAAACACTCGGCGCGGATCGACGGGGACGTTGGTTTTGGCGTACGCGATCGATTTGTCGATAAAGTCAACGTCGATGTTGAGATCGGGCGAAGAGCGGTCCACGTTACGGTACCAGTTGTCCCAGCCCAAACCGACGTTGTCCGGGAAAGTATACTGATGTTGCGTGTTTCTACCCGCCGGTAGGATGTACGAGAAACCGAGACGGCTGGGATCTTGGTTGTTGAGCGACTGCGTGTCACGTACCTTGTCGTAGCCGGTCAGTGGGAACGTGATCGTCGACCCGGCGAGCGACGGGTGCAGATATACGAGCAACGGCAGAGGCTTGTCCTTGGTGGATCTCGGGTTGGCGTAAAAGCACACAGCTCGCTTCAGTCCAGCTTTGTCCGTCATGCTCAGGATCTGTCCGTGGCAGATCTGCAGGTAGTCTTGCAGCCCATTGGGCGATTCTAGATTCGACACGACGCGTGCGGGCGCGTTACCGTACCGGCTGCAGCTCTTGCCTGTCTGCACTGTCGTGACTGCCGACTTGGGGTAACTGTTGGTCAACGGAGATGTCACTTGCGGTGGAATACATACGGGCGCTTCCGGAATCGGTTGGCCATTCAGCTGTCGCCGGAGCAAGTCTTCAGTCGGAGGCATCAACGAGCCGCCCATGGCGAGCTGCGCGCCCAGTTGCACGGCGAGAGCGCACCAGACAAGTAGCGACACTTGGAAGCGTCTCATTATCGAACTGCGTGGCTGTGAAGACGGGCGGATGGAAGCAGTAGAGGCGCGAGCGCAGGGCAATCTAGAATGGTGAACACCGCCAGGTGATGCGAAGCAGCATGATCTTATATGGTTGCAAAGTTCAGCCTGATTGGCATGGCAGCAGCACGTCAGACGCCGAACGCTCCAAACGTTGCATTCTTGACGGTCGTCTCAGAGCATCAAAGCGGCGGATCGACGGCTTGGGTTGAGACACTCGGTTGGTGCTTTCATGCCAAGGTTCATGCGAATCCGGAGACCGCTTGCTACTCGTCCGTCATCCGGCTCCCGAACCTCGGTTAGATCCAGCCACCAAACGGTTGGCGAGTGCTCGCATCTTGTTACGCCATTGCAGTGCCGTTGAACATACTCCCAAGGCGTCGGTTGCTAGCCAGAGCCAAGGGCACAGCCGCCTCGTCCCCAACCCGGTGCGTTTTCACACTCCGACTTGAGCAGATCAAGTGCGGAGCCCCACTCCGCGATGCACTTAGCAGAGCTTGTTGATTCAGCCGTTGCCTATCACAGGAAGGCTCGGTCTCCTGGAGACGAATGTCCTGTGTGGGATAAACGTCCTAGGCGAGAGAAATGCTATGCACACGAGGTATGTTCTGCACTGGATATAGGCGAGGTACAACAAGCAAGTTGGACGTCTCACATCACAGGACTCTTGCTGTGCAGCATGCGCCCAAGGATCAACCCTTGGACCGGTTCGCGAGATACCGCAAAAGGGAGAACGCTTCTCGCTGTACGTTTCGCTATTCTAAGTCGACTCGTGGGAACGAGACGAGCAACTCTGAGATATAGAAAGAGGCTCATTTCGTGATACTCACACTGTAGTTACAAAGCACGAAGTGATTTTTATCTTTTCACCATTTTCTTCCGTTGAACAAGACTCACCACTGCCAAAAATCGTGAATTATCACGCGTTTTTTCACTTAATTCGTGATTGTGAGTGATGAGTGTGAATTGTGAATGTGAATTATTCTCAACTTTGAGGCGCTCTTCGTCTTCGCTTACGGCTATCGCATCTCGCCTAAGCACCAACACGCAAGTCATATGCACGAGTAACGAGAAGAGTCGTGAGTCGTGAGTGTTGGACTGCCACTGCACCGAGACTTCTCGCACGTGTCAAAAGAACTCACGACACGGAGCTTGACGCCTGGCCGAGTGACTCGGCTCTGGTCATGGCTAGGCAAGGAGATGAAGTTATCAACGGTGCTGCTCACAGTTGTGAGTGCTTGGCGGAGCGGCTGTTGGAGCACATGCTGACTGAGCTGGGCAGCAAAGATCTGAGCGCGGCAGCCGCATCGCACGAGGCGCTCGACGTTGGTGCATACGTCAAGCAGGCGTTGCGCATTGGCATGGTGATCCGTGTCTCTCCGCTGTCGATGTTGAGTCCTACAAATCGCTCGACATCGAGAACGCAACGTATGCGGTAGTTGCGGTAGTTTCGAGCGAGGCTTGGACACCACTTGTGACTGTTTGGCAAATCGATCACCGAGGCCATCTTGACGACAATCTTGATCGGATGTATTTCGTTCTTGTCCACAAATGGCGTTTCGGTGGGAGGAGGTGTATGGGATCTGGAGCTTGACGCTCGGTCGGGAGATCTATGTCTCGCAGTCGAGACAAGCAATCACGAATGTCTGAAAACTTGAATGTCGCTGTATCAAATGGCGCGCTGACCGCTGGGGGTGAGCCAAACCATTCACGTTTGCGATTCACAACAAGCGCGGATCGACACTCTGTGAGGTACAGCGTGCAGTACAGCTGCTCCGGGGTCAAGTCACATGATGCTACCGCTCAGCAACGTCGGATGCTTCGGTGAGGCCAAGGCGTTTCGTACTCGACGCACGTTCTCGCTAGAGCCGACGCACGCCAGGTACAAATCAAAGTGTACAAGGACGTGCGCTGGTTTGACTGCGGTGTGGTCAGACGCCCTGTACGCTTTAAGAGACAGGCGCATCTGATTTCGTGTGCTGCAGTTACGAGGATGAACCGAGACCCGTCGGTTCATCCAAGAAAAGTGGCATGTCGAGTCCACTCGGCATCTCGCTCGAGTTGCGCCCAGTCTCGGTCTCTCAGACACATGCCAACGACTGCGCCACTAGAAGCGCACTTGGGCATGATGTACATCAGGCTCTCGACTGGCGCGAACGATGGGCGTCGAACAGCAACGGGCGCGCCAAGCTGGAGGCCGAAATCGAGATGGTGGAGCTGGACGGATGCCCACGAGCTCAACATGATTCCCGTGGATGCAGCCACTGGCGCGGTGATGCTGATGCTCGCCTTGTCTTGCAATCGATCGATCACGGTGGCTAGAGCACGCGTATCGTGGCTCAGTTGCGACGAGTTGAGTTGACCACGAAGGCTAGCTGCGATAACGCCGAGAGGTTGTGCGCTAACGTCTCGGAGCGTAGAGTGGTTGTACGTCATGTTGGTCAAAGTGCCAGGATACGTGCATGGTACATTCATGCGTCCTCGAACGTCGACCGCGCGCGCAAACACGGTGCAACTGCCGCCATCCATGCTTGCCGTTCTCGCGCGAGACACACACTTCCAGATGAAGGCACACACCGCATCGTCCGAGCTGATATAGCCACTATGCGCATGCTTGGTCTGTGTGGCAACTTGTTTCAGCGCGCGCACCGAGTGCGGAGAAAACGCTACGTACGCCCACGACACTTTGCCTGAGCGAGTAGATGAGTCTGGATCGCATGGCGCATCGCGAGCAGGCGCCACTCGCAGACTGTTGAGCCAGTCAGGATCCGGTGTCCAGCGCTGGTCGAAAAGCGTCAAGGTCTGACTCTTGTCCATGTTGGCAACAGCGAGTTGTTCGGTATCCATTTGTTGTCCGTGACATGCTTTGGAAAGCCAGCTGATGATGTTGGCCTGACCGACCATGTCCATGACATTGTGCTGGCCCACCACAGTGAGGATCAGTCCATCCGACATGTAGTTGAGCTGCACTGCCAATACGGGAGCGTTCTCTGCGGCCAGACCGAGCGTTTGTCCTGGTGGGTTCAGCGTCATGCACGGCGCAATCAGCTCTTCGTTGAGCAGCGAGAACGGATAGTGAGCACGCCTAAGTCGGTCCAGCGTGAGTGGCTCACTCGAGTCATTCGCTCCAAGATGCTTGACCACAAGCGCGATCTCGTCAGCGTGGACGATCCGGTACGTGCCCGTCGTTCGCGGAGCCGAGTGTTCGTTGACCACGTTACCACATAGCCACGGCAGCTGTGCAGACAGCCGATCGAGCCCATTCCGCAACGCAGTCGTAACACGATCTTGAACTGCATCGTCGGTAGCGTCGAATGCGTAGACGAAAGCCACCTGCGTGTACAGCTTGAAAAGCGATGGTTGGCAGCCTAGCACGTCCAGACGATCGATAAACGACATGCAGGCTTTTACTGGACCAACCAAGCATACACACAGCGGAATGCAGAGTCAGCATCGCACCAGCTCGAGCAAAAACGAAAGACGAAACTGCGATACGCCAAGCTTGTCCGCTCGCACCAGCGCGCGCTTGTGGACAATCGAGATGCTCGAGACGCACGCAGTGCTGCAACCAGCCATGGTCGCTGCGAGACCACGCATCGGCCGGATACGTCAAAGTCGAGCGATCTTGAGCGTCTACGACGTGTCGATTCCAGTTGGGCGCGGCGCGGTGCGGTGCTGGATACGGATGCAGAGAAACGCGAACGCAGGCTCCTCAATCCACATGAGCATGCGTCAGGGGTGAGCTGCAAGGTCAACGTACCATCGGGTTGATTCTCTGCCGAGTGAGACATGTTGGTGAATGGGTTTCTACTGCGACTGAGCATCGATCTTGTTGTGAGCATGGACTGCGCCTCGATTCTCGACACGGTGAATACAGGCCCCACTCACAGTCATACGTACGCGCGCAGAGTTGAGGTTCGCTGCAAGTACCGCCGTCACGAATCACAGTGTGTGAGCGTGCTTCAGCTGACGCTTTGACCAGCTTACTGCAAGATGACGCCCAGAGGATAAGCGAGCGATTTATATACACGCCTCGCATGTGCTGTGGACCCTGAAGCTCATCTCATGCTCGACCTGAATCGGTTGCATTTGCATTCTCACTGGCTTCAAGGCCACCACAACCTCATCAAGGCGGGTTCCATGTAGCAGTCCTCAAACACTCGAAGCTTAACCACTGTACCCAAACGAGGTCTAGATAAACCATCAGACTTGGGTTGTAATCTTGAGCTCAGACTAGGTCTCGCGTGTATTCGGTGCATCAACGGCATGGCAAGACCCATCATAAGAGGCAAGGGCATTTGAGGCGTTTGGGAGCATCGCTCGATCGAGGAAAAGAGGCTACAAAGCAGCGAGCGGAGAGGCGAGGCGACTATTGTTTGTCGAGCACGGGGGAAAGGTCGACGCCGGGTCGAGGCGTGCAGCGCACCTTGAACGGTTTCGGACGTACGCTGAACGCGCGACCGTCCTCTACGGCTGTGAGAGGGTCGATGTCATACTCTCCGTCGGGAGCAATATCGAAAAAGTGGGTGAGGAAGACGAGCGTCGTGTAGATTTCGCGAAGCGCCAAGAACACGCCGGGACACATGCGTCTTCCCATGCCGAAAGCGTACGTCTCGACGCCGCCCATCTTGTTCTCGACGTGTGCATTACTGGCGCTCTTGTCCATGAAGCGCTCCGGCTTGAACTCGAACGGGTCGGCGAACTTTTCAGCGTCCACGTTGCACGCCCATGAGTTGAGGAAAAACGTCGTCCCCGCTGGAATCACGGCGTTGTTGTAGGTGACGTCGCTCACGTTTGTACGCGGCAGACAGATGCGGAACACGTTGAACAGTCGTGATGCCTCCTTGGCCATGGCATGGATATACACCAAGTCCTCCGAGTCAACATGCGGAAGCTCCCGGTTCGGATAGTGAGCCAACAGTTCGGCCTGTGCCTTGCGCTGGATCTCTGGATGCTTGGCCAGGAAACCGATCGTCCAGATCATTGCTGCCAACACGCCAATACACAGAAAAGAACTGGTCAGACACGGGATCGGTGCACTTGTGTTGTATCTCTGAGTTGAGCAACTCACTGTTGGCAAAAGTATCCAGACCTGCCGAGACCATCGAGAGACAGATCGAGTCGATCTCCAAGCGAGACAGCTTCTTGCGCGATTCAGTGTCTTTAAGGATGTTGCCGGCTGCGAACAAGAAAAGCAACAAGAGTGGTGAGTGTGGTGAGCAGCCTGTCTGGTACGATTGGCACGACTGGCACGACTGGCACGCTTGGTTGGATGTGATCAACGTACTGATGCAACTCTCATCCTTGCCTTGGTTGACGCGTTGCTCGAGTTCTTCGTACAGTTTCGACATGAACTTTTTACGACGCAGACCGTACGAAGCAGCCGCCTTGCTCTTTGCATTAGCCGGCAGGTAGCGCATGAGCGGAACGTAGTCCTGCAACGAACCGGTCACAGCGCGAACACTGTACGAGAAGCAGAGCGCCAAGTTAGCAAATCGCGAATGCAAGTCAAGCAGGTAGGTGCAAGAGTCGAGTCGACTGATACGTACGAGGCCACTTTAGCAATCACCTCGGAGATTTCATCAAACAGACCGTCGTCGCGCTCGCCCATGCGGAAGCCGTAGTTGACCTGAAAGCTCGTGTTGAGCGCAAGACGCTGAAAGTAGCTGTACGGAACAATGCCGTTCTTGCCCGCGTTGCCGTCGTTGAGGATCCGACGAACGGCGTCCAACGACTCTTCGACAATGATGGGCATGTACGACTGGACCGCCGGACGATTGAGCGCAGTGGCAGCTGCCTTGCGCTTGTTCTTTGTGCTATCGCTCCAGGCCGACGTACCGATAGTGAAGGCAGACGACTTGGACAGCACGCCGTGGAACGTATAGAACCATGGTCGTGAGATGAGCGACGAGCCGTGTTCGTTGAACAGAATGTGCGCCGCCTTGGGTGAGTTGACGACCACCACGGTGCGATTCCCGATGTGTACTTTGAATACCTGGCGTACATACAGAGGCAAGATACACGTCAGAACGTCAGAACGTCAGCACGTCAGCACGTCAGCTCGACCCATGCCAACCACACGAGACATGGATGCACTGCGGAAACCACGAGAGACGCACATCACCGTATTCTTTGGCAGCTTGACGGAAGTACTCGGCCCAGTTGTTGCCGAGATCGAACCAAGAGCCGACGATCGGCCAGCCTCGAGGTCCCGGAAGATTGATGCTGCGATCTCCGGGCAGTACGCTCTTGAGCGTGAGCGTCGAGACCGCGATCATGGCTACAAGAACAACCAGCGTCGAGCTCGAAAGTCCAAAGATGGCGTTGCCAGAATCGTGGTCAAACACAAATGACGGGCTGAGCGCCCCGGTACCGAGTAGTTTGGTCGTGTTCATTGCGACATACAACACGTGAGATGTGAATAGCGATGGACCCGACACCGATGCAGCCGCAAGAGGATGCAAGACGGGTATATATACATGCTGACCAATCCGCGTGCGTAACGCGTTTCACGTTTTCGTGGTGGCATCAAGTGATCCATGCCATGAACAGTCCGCAGCGGGATCTCTCGAGGTGACAGGTGCAGTCCGGATCGGATCTGTTGGGCTGTCTGCTCGCACGCACGGGATTGTACGGCTTTGTAGGGGGCACGAGACGGCGCAGGAGCGCACCGGCGCGCAGGGGCACAGGGGCACAGGGGCGCACGGTGATCACGAAGCGCCGTCTGACAGGTGTGTAGGAAAGAGCGCAAAGTGTGACGTCCAAGTGGCAAGAGCGCGTGGACATGTAGCTCAAACGTCGTAAGTACGGGAGCGATGTTAAGCGTCAGCAATCGAATCACGAATGGATGCGCTCGTCGGTGTTGCAAAAGCGTGATCAGCGCGTGACTTGCACGAGCACAGCGTCGACGCGGTTGCACATTCATCTTGGTGATGGACCTCGCTCTCGACTCTTATCCAGCCCTGAGTGATGCGTCATGCGTCATCCGCCATTCGTCCATTCACAAGATACTGTACTCGATCGTGGATACACTCTGAGACACGGCTGCTTCTAAGCATGCTAACACGCCCAAATCGCTCGTGAGTCGTGAGTGAGCAAGCCGCTTGCGAAATTGGGCAACCGCTCACCGTTATGGCTAAGCGAGCGACCAAACACCCAAGCAAGCAATCGCGAATGCCGTGCGTGATCCATGGATCACTCACACACTTTCGTGTTTGGCTCGACGCGTCGAGCTTGATCAATCGTTACCATCTTACTACCGACGTTTACGTTTGGTTTCACGTTTGGTGAGCTTAAGCTTGTCCGACTCACGACTTGATTCACAGACCACCACACATGTTGCGTTCTAGCCAGGCCAGAAGCGTGGTACGCTCCAGTCAGTGGGCCACCACCGCGCGAGTTCACCAACTGGAGCTGCCAAGCGGGTGGAAGCCGAGCGCACTCGGAGTAGCACCATGGCAGCAGCGCCAGCAGCGCCAGCAGCGCCAGCTGTCGGTCAGGTCGCTCGATCACTTGGTGATCACCTGCCACGATATGGACAAGACCATTGACTTTTACACGCGCCTCGGCATGGGCGTGGTGCAGTTCGGACAAGGGCGCAAAGCGCTCGAGTTTGGCTCCCAGAAGATCAACCTGCACCAGAAAGGCAAAGAGTTGTAAGTACAGTGTGGTGTGTGGTCAGCAAGCAGCTCAACAAGGACCCAGGCCACTGACACCGACTTTGTTTGTCTGCTTGGTCTCGGCTCAGCGAACCGAGTAAGTTGCAAGGCGGCGCATGTGGTGCGGCGAATGTAGGTGGTTGCGTGGCTGCGAATGCATGTACTGACGGTTGGCTGTGTCTTCAGAGGCGTTGGTCCCGCAACCGGGATCCCAGGACTTGTGTTTCGTCATTCACGACAGCATCGCCGACGCCCAGGTAAGAAGCGTGTACTAGCTGCACCCGTGCATCCGTGCAAGGCGCCCTTAAGCTGACGCCTGAGCTCTCGACAGAAACACCTGCAAGAGCACGGCATCCAAGTTGTCGAGGGCCCCGTCAAGCGCACCGGTGCTGTCGGACCGATCCTCAGCATCTACGTGCGCGATCCCGACAATAACCTGATCGAGGTGAGTGCCAAGCCCCGCGATTTTCAGTGCAATACAAACAAGCCTCGCTAACACACACGTCTGCTCTCCAGCTCTCGTCGTACCAAGACGCAAAGTGAACGCTCCAACAAATCTCCTGAGTTCAGCTGGTTCGGGAATGCACAAGATCCAACAAACGTCTGCTCGTGTTCGGAAGAGATGTGTGGCAGTTGAAATATGAGAAAGAAGCGATGAGATTCCTGTCAACCAGTGTGATGAGTACATGAGTATATATACGCTGGTTGCTCAGGGGGCTACAACGGGCACATTCGTGAGTGGTATCTCATGTGATCTGGAGGCGCGAAACACGGCGCCCAACGGCGCCCAACGGCGTGTTCACGAAGCGTGCACCAACATCCGATCGCGGTTGCGGACTGCTGCGTCTTTGTGCTTGCATCTTGAAGTGTGGCGTATGTCTGACACACTTGGAGCGCTTTGATCGTTTGCGTGGAGGGAATGGAATTCAGCGATTCAGGCACACGCGCCAACAGAAGAGTGCGGATGAGATGGCAAGATTCGTGATTGGACAGGAGCAGACGTCAACGAGGGAGGCCAACAAGGTACACGTATCAGGCCGACGATGGGCGAGACAGCACGCGATCGATCCACTGCGAACACTGGCCGAGGTAGTTGGCGGGATCACAGAGTTTTTCAAGCTCGGTGCGGTCTAGTTTGGAGGCGATCTCGTGATTTTCGAGGAGGACGTCGAGGAGCGGTCTGTCTTGGACGAACGCGGTTCGACAGCATTCGTAGACGGCGTCGTGTGCGTACTGACGGCCGAGCGTGTTACCGAGACCCATCATGACGGCTTCCGAGACGATGAGCCCTTTCGAGAGGTCCAGGTTGTGTTGCATTGCGTCTGGGAACACCTGGAGGCCGCGCAGGACAAAGTCGGCGTTGTTGAGAGCGGCCGAGGTCCAGTTCATCATGAGTGGCAGCTGGACCCAGATGATCTCCCAGGGACCCGTGCCACGTTCGTGATCAGACTGCATGGCATCGAGTAGCGCTGCAGCGCCCTGACGCACATTCGCCGCACACGCGTGAATGTAGACACACGAGATCGGATTGTTCTTCTGTGGCATCGTCGACGACGAGCCGCGGTTCGAGATAAACGGCTCGCCCACCTCGCCCACCTCGGTCTGCGACATGAGCTTGATGTCGGTGGCGAGTTTGGCAAGCGTTCCAGTGAGCAGGCCGAGGAAGGTACCTACCTCGGCGAAGCGGTCGTGTTCCGTGTGCCACGCAATCTCGGCGGGCGCCAGGTCGAGCATCTTGGCAAGCGCATCGTGCGTCGCAATGCCCTGGTCACCCAGCGACGACAAGTTGCCCGCTGCACCGCCAAACTCGAGCGTGTAGACGCGCTTTTCGAGCTCGACGAGACGCTGCTGGTGTCGGCGGAACGTGGCGAGGAAGCGCGCCATCTTGAAGCCAAACGTGATCGGTACCGCCTGCTTGAGGTTGGAACGAGCCGCCATGGGCACGTTGCGATGCTGCTCGGCGAGATGCTCGAGGCTCGAGACGATGCTGTCGAGTCTCTGCTTGACGAGCGTGAGCGACTGGCGGATCTGCATGACGGTGGCGGTGTCAGTGATATCCTGCGTTGTGGCGCCCCAGTGACAGTACTCGCCGAGACCATCTTTGCAGTTGGCGACGAGCTGCTGCACGATGCCCAGCACGGGGTAGCCGATCAGCTCGGTCTTTTGCTTGTACAGAGCCCAGTCGATCTCTTGAACGCGGCAGTGTTCGACGATCTCGTGTGCCGCATTCTTGGGGATGATCCCGAGATCCGCCTGCACAATCGCGAGCGCCGCTTCGATCTCGAGATAGCACGCCACACGGTTCTGGTCCGACCAGATCTCGCGCATCTGCGGCGTACCGAAAATGTCGCTCAGCGTTCCTGCCGAGTCCGAGAGATCGGGCAGACCAGTGAGCTTGAGACCGCCGCCTGCCGCCCTGCTCGCCATGCTCGACATGCCGAGCTTGTGCGATGCCGACGGAGCGCTCAGCTCGTCGCGTTTCGTGGTAGGGTTTGCGTTGAGTGCAGGTGCCATACTGGATCGACGTAAAAGCCAGCCGGTTGGACGCCAGAGAAGATAAGATGTGCGATGGACGTGCAGCATGATGGTTGAGCAAGCTCGAGTGCACTTTATATGTGTCGTATCCGTCAAAGTGATGCTGTCGATAACCAAACCAACACGAAAGAGCGTGCAAGCCAACTTTGGTTTGGGCGCAGGTTGAGGTGATGATCAAGGTCATGCGTCGCGAGCGTGACGAACCGAGCCAAGCCGAGCCGAGCGCTGCGGAGCGCAGCGGAGCGTGGAGAGTCACAGAGTGTAAAGTCTAGAATGGCCAAAACTCACGCTCACGCACACCAACGACGACTCACGACTGGACCCTGCATCACGCTTCGTGCTTCGCGCTTCGTACATCGTGCTGGATGCTGGTTGGTCGTCGTCGGCTAAGATAACGCGATCGTGACTGAAAAGGCGCACGAAAAGCTCAGTCACGAATTGGTGGTTGTGAATCTGTAAATTACGAATGCCGCAGCGCGTGCAGGTCACGCTTCCAACTCGTGAGTGGTGCGCTAAGCATGCATCATGCCACCCCACGTCCATCACGCCTGTTGCACCTTGTCTATGCAAGCTGCGTCGATTGTGTGGTGCTTGCGAGCTAAGTTAGTCGCTGTTTCTAGCTGATGCACGCCAATCGCGAATCGTGATGGTGAATGTCAACTTGGATCTGACCAACTCAGGACTCGGACGTCAGCCATGCTTGCGCTTCGCTCTCTTGTCTGTTGGTGCCGTGCGGAAAGCGAGATGGACAGTCTCTGGCAGACGCTCGCTCATTGCACGTCCCCAAAGTTCCAGGCAGTCCATACGCAGGAGAGTCTCTAAGTCGTGCAGCCGACACAGCCAATTCAAGAAACCCAGAAGCAGGCGAGCTCAAGCTAGGCTTGCGTTGGGGAGAGTCCAAGGAGGAAATGTATTGGCATCACGTATGTAATGTACACAAGTCACCAGTCGTGAGTGTTGCCAGGCGTCAAAGCGTCCAGGCGTCAAGGCGTGAGTGATCACGAGTGTTTGCGAGCTGCCCACATTTCGCCGTAGAGGTAGATGAGAACTTGGCAGATGAGACCGACGATCAGTGTGAGTAGTGCGCCGAGCGTAAAAGTCCAGCCGGCGCCCATTGCGTCGATCATGGGCTGGACCACGGCGACTGCTACTGCGCCGAGCAAGCACCGTCCGACGTTGACCGCTGCGGTTGCGCTGGCCGCTTTGCCAGGATACAGGTCGACAATGAGCGTATTGACATTGGTAAAGTACATGGTCGAAAACATGCCCACTGTAGAAATCACCAAATGCGAACAGCACACAAGCATGGTCAGCAATCGCAGTACAGTATCTAGCCGAGCGAGTGGGTCTGCAACCTACGTGTAAACTGAAACACGATCGGAGCGGCGATATGCGTATGCGCACGAACACACCATCCGTACGCCAGAAGCGAAGCGCAGTAGCACGGCAGGTAGATCCACGCCGACTGCAACCTTGCGCGCGTCACCTTGACACCAAGCTTGCTCTTGTCCAACGCACGACGATAGTCCCAGTCGAGGATCTTGCCGGCGAGCACTGTGCCCACCGCACACCCCACACCGCTCGGAACAAAGCATACGCCGATCAGGAGCTCGTCCAGACCGTACACCTGCTTGAACAGATACGGCAGCGAACCAGATGACAAGTAGTAGCTCGCATATACCATCGAAAAAGCCAGGATGGCTAGGCTGGTCTCGGGGCGCGCAAACACCAAAAACGGACGGTGGAAGCCGAAATCGAGCGTGCCATGCAGTGGGTTCTTGATGCCAGGCCGAGGCGCATTGGCGATCGAGCGTTGCAGCTTGGGCTCCACCAAGGGGCGATAGATGCCCGACGTTTTTGCACTGCCGTTGCCAACAATGACTCGAAGCGTTTCAACGAGAAAGAGAAGCATGAACAACAAAAACGGACCCGAGATCGCCGTCAAGAAGAAAAACGTAGCATGGTAGTCCCATCTCTGCGAAAGCGCGCCACCGACAACCGGTCCGATGGCGGGGCCCGTGTATTGCGCAAGCGCATAGTAGCCCATGTAACTTCCTCGTTCCTTGCGCTCAGTAACGTCGCCAATCGTACCAGCGCCAATCGCAATCGCACTGCACGCGCCTGCAGCCTGCACCATACGCAGCACCACCAAGAGCCAGTAGACGTTGGTGAACGACAGCCCGAGGTTGGCAATGAAAAAGATGAAAAACGTCAAGATGTAGATCGGTCGGCGCCCAAACACCTGTGATGCATCAACAAGATCGAGACAAGATCAAGCCCAAAAAACGCAAGAAACGCTTGCATATGTGGTCAGAGAGAGACACGCCAAGCTAAAGCCAACCGAGCGCAATTTTGGCTACTCACATCCGAGAGAGGAGCCCAGATAACCGGTGAAAGTCCCTGTGCAATCATGTAGACGGTCACCGTGACGTTGGTAGCGGCTGGCAAGGTGTAAGGGGGGAAAGAGAAGAAGCGGAAAGGAGGACAGAGGTGAATGAGAAAACAAGTTGACGGCTCCCGAATCGGTTGCTCTGCACGTTTCGCGCCTCAGCCGATAGGTTTCACTCACCTTCAGAGGTATGCAGCATACCGGCGATCTGGGGCAGGGCAGGGATGTAAATGTTGATGGCAAACGGCGAAAAAAAGCCGGCAAGAGAGACGGTGAGGACGATAAACAGCTTGGACCGCTTCGTGAATGCACAGTACGGCTGCGTGTCGTGAGGCTGTGCGCTCTTTTCTTGAATCGGTACTGTATTGGGCGCCTCCTCGAGCGCAGCGTCGTCTGGGACGCCGGAATGATCGGCTTGGTCCATTTCGACTTGGTGGATACTGCGGCTGTTGGCGTCGGGTGTTGATGCTGCGTGAGAGCATGTCAACATGTCAGCGGAGCCACTCATAGCCAAGACGTATGTCAAACGTTTGTCGATTCGAGTGCAGATGTGTGTGGTTGATGATGATGATGATGATGGTGGTGGTAGCATATCAACGTCGATGCTTACGTCGAGCTTGAGCTTAAAGCCAGCAAAGCTACGCTACGGCAAATAACTTGGCAAGCTTCGGCGACTAGAGGCACGAGCGCTGATTTCACCGTTGTTGGGTCGTGAATTGGCGGCATCGAGTGCATTCACAAGAGGACCACTGTGAACGAGATACGCAGGCCAGTCACGATTGATTCAGCATGATAGACAAGTGCGAAGCGCAAAGCACAAAGCACAAAGCACAAAGCCGACTGAGCTAGATAGCTAACCAAACGAGTGCGATAAACTGTCAATTCACCTTTGTGATTCACGATTGTACGACGCTTCCTTGTCTGCGAAAATACGCAATCCACACTCGTCACATACGTTACACTGGACTTTTTACTACGGTATCACTTGTGCGCTATTTCGCAAATCCGAAGTGTCCGAAGAAATGCCATTCGTGATTATCGGCTGTGCGTGAGCAACAGTCCCAAAGCCACAGAGCGATGCACTAGCAGCACCTAGTAGAAGCAAGTCGTGAGTCAGTGCGAGTGCGAGTGGACTAGCGTACACAGCACGAATCGCTGAATCACGAATCCGATCCATCCTTCTATCCTTCTATCCTCGGAGGAAATCTTAATAAAAGAAAAGAAAACAATTGTGGATAACTTGATCAAAACACGAAAAATTGCGCTATTTTGATTTAGATTAAGCGCCTTTTTGGAAGCGTTTATGCCGCCCACGCCGATCTGCGACTCAGGACTGTGGCCAACTTGACGCGAATAACCATGAATCGTGAATGTGAATAATCGTGAATAAGTAACAAACGTGAAAATGGGGAATATATTTCAAAACCCGAACCTGTCGTGCGTCAGCGTGACCGGCGCGTGCTCCGACCAGTCAAGTCGAGTGCGTCGAGTGCGCTGTTGGACAGCCTCTCACGACTCGCACGCTCCGCCAACCATACTCGAGCGCAGCACGCGAAAAGCACGAGTCGTCACACGTTGGCTTGCCAGTCACTTGAACCAGCCAGAGTCAAGACAGGAGACAGTCACGAGTCGATGGTAAATATAACCTCACCGTCCAAGTGATGGACGCTTGTCGACACATGTCGGTCTTGACTCGACCCAGCTCACCATGTTGCATCCGATCGATACCACCATCTATCGTGCCGGCACCAGCCGCGGGCTCTACTTTCTCGCCAGCGATCTGCCCGCTGAACCAAGCGAGCGAGATGCGGCGCTCATCTCGATCATGGGCTCTGGTCATCCATTGCAGATCGATGGCATGGGCGGTGGCAATTCGTTGACCTCCAAGGTGGCCATCGTCTCTGCTAGCACACAGCGCAGCGAGTTTGACGTCGACTATCTCTTCTGTCAGGTCGGCATCACTGAGCGCTTTGTCGATACCGCCCCCAACTGCGGCAATCTCATGTCGGGCGTCGCTGCATTTGCCATTGAACGAGGTCTGGTGCAACCGCATCCGTCGGACACGACTTGTCTGGTTCGCATCTTTAACCTCAACTCCAGACAGGCTTCCGAGCTCGTCATCCCGGTCTACAACGGTCGCGTTCACTACGATGACATTGATGATATGCACATGCAGCGTCCTTCGGCGCGCGTCGGGCTGCGCTTTCTCGACACGGTGGGCTCGTGCACTGGGAAGCTTCTGCCCACCGGAAATGCGAGCGACTGGATCGACGGCCTCAAAGTGTCCATCATCGACTCGGCAGTCCCCGTGGTGTTCATTCGTCAGCACGATGTTGGTATCACCGGTAGCGAGGCGCCCGCCACGCTCAACGCCAACACTGCTCTCCTTGATCGGCTCGAGCGCGTTCGGCTCGAGGCGGGCCGACGCATGGGTCTCGGCGACGTCTCTGGTAGCGTAGTCCCCAAGCTTTCGCTCATCGGTCCCGGTACAGAGACGACCACGTTTACCGCACGCTGTAAGTCGAGTATTTGTTCGAGATCGCATAGCGTTGATACCTAGTGGCTGACGAATACGATTCGTGTTGGAGATGGTCGACAGATTTTACGCCAAAGGCTTGTCACAACGCACATGCGGTGACGGGTGCCATCTGTACGGCCGGGGCGGCGTATATCGACGGAAGCGTGGTGTGCGAGATTCTTTCGTCGCGTGCTTCGGCGTGTAGCGCGTCTCAGCGTCGCATTTCGATCGAGCATCCGAGCGGCGTGCTCGAGGTGGGTCTCGTACCGCCTGAAAATGCGGCGCAGTCGCTCGTGGATGTGGCAGTGGTAGAGCGGTCCATCGCGCTGATCGCGCATGCTCGCGTCTACTACACCACCCCAGATAGGCGGCGCTCGTACGACTCACCGCTCACTTCGCCCTCCACGCCCGCCGACACGCACAACCTGTTCGATGCAGCGTACCGTCCCGTGATACAGCCTAGTGACACTGACGTAGAGGCTCCACACATGCTTGCGCTCGAAAACAAGGAGCAATGCGTGTCTCGGTGCGATACCGCGCTCCACCACATCGTAGCCAGCTACGGCGCTAGCGATGCACACGCATCCGACCGCAGCCTCTCTTAGTTGCTGTAAATAGAAACCCACACCCACAGTTACGCATCCCTGTTTTGCGTCTTGGATGCCCAAGCTGTTGGCAGAGTGTGAAAATGTAAAGGTGTTCATGAAATCACGCCTGTCGGTCTTCAGACATGCTCGTTGTTCGTTGTGCGTTGTGCGTCTGTATGTTTGTGCGCCAAGCGTGACTTGGGAGAGCTATGCAGCCAGCGCTGCGTTACGCTGTGTTGCGCAAGAGCATGTTTGGCAAGTCACGCGGTGTGCACGAGGCATGCTCGTGCTGAGCGTAAAATCCAAAAACCAAAATCGCACTGCACGAGGCGGTGTGGTGACGCTGACGACTGCGGTCACGCTGAAACTCCCCCCCACCGTGAAAGTATGATGCGATCCACGTCGTTCAGACATCACAAACGTGCATGGCTGCATGTCACCACGCCACATATCATGCACGGAAGCTGGTAGAAAGTCTATGCGCGAGTTAGCGTGAAAGCAATCCCATCGATAGCGGTGGCGAGCGTGACTTGGAAGCCTGACAAATGGATCGACTCGTAGTAGGTGTTGGCAGTAATTTCAGCGGATGCTCGGATCAGCACTGGCCGCACCCCCGCCCAGCCAACGCTGCTCGACGGTCGAGATAAGATTTCCATGTCCTAGATTGTTGGTTTGGCTGCGATCCAGCTGGCAGAACGTGGTGGATGTGCGCGCATCTTGGGATTCGTCTTGGTTCTGCTGAGCTGGTGGATACCATAAAACTCGCGCTTGTCGAATCACAGATGCGTTTGTCCTCACCAGCTCTGCCTCCAAGTTTTGCATACACGCTCTTGAGATTCGTCATCCACCATGCCGCCGTCTGGCCGTAAAGTGTCGCCTAGCGTCTCAGTAGTAGCAGGAGCCACAGCCGGCGCTGTTGAAGGAGGTGAGTTTACTTGGCGCCAACACGAAATGACGAATCACCACGATCTGACCAAGAGCCGGAACCGAATGCTTGTGTTGTCGCTTGGCTTGTTGGTGGATCAGTCGCTACGTTTCCGATCGAGTATCTCAAGACAGTTTCGCAGTTTGCACCGCGCGATGTGCACGGGAACCAGCAGCGGCTATCTCCGATCGAGGTGGTCCGATCGACGCTCCAGAAGGAAGGTCCCAAGGGGCTCTTTCGAGGCTGTACCGCTATGGTTGTAGGCAATGCCGGTAAGGCTGGTGTACGATTTTTCGCTTTTGAAAACTTCCGCAGTATGCTCAAGAACAAGTCTACAGTAAGTCGGCGCATCTTTCTGCTCTACAGTGCGAGCTAGAGCGTGTTTTGCCATTCCACGACGCTGACGTTTGCCCCGTTTTTTGGCGGTTGACCTTTAGGGAAAATTGTCCAACTCGAGCAACTACCTTGCCGGTATGGGCGCCGGGACGTTAGAGGCCATCTTTGCCGTCACTCCGAGCGAGACGATCAGTGAGTGGCTTCAGCGGTAGATCAAACCACGCAATTGCGCGCACCCGAACGCCAACTGACCGGCTGGTGCGGATGTTTGTCTTGTTTTGTTTGATCATTTTTCTTCTTATGGCTATTGTGCGGTACGCAACAGAGACCAAGCTGATCGATGATAGCAAGCGAGCCAAGCCACGCTACGAGCAAGGGCTTGTGCGTGGTACGGCGTCGATTGTACGACAGGAAGGGTTGGCAGGCATCTACCAGGGGGTTGTACCGGTAGTGATGCGGCAGGGGTCTGCATCTGCGATTCGGCTGGGGACGTACTCTGCGCTGCGAGATTGGCTTCCGAAAGCGCACGGTAGTGGATCGTCATTGATCAACTGGCTGGCTACGTTTTCGATCGGCGCGGCATCTGGCGTAGTCGCGGTGTATGGAACGATGCCATTCGACGTGCTGAAAACGCGCATGCAGGCCATAGACGCTGCACGCTACCGCTCCACCTGGCACTGTCTCACCAACACCCTGAAAACAGAAGGCGCAGCTGCCCTGTGGCGTGGCTCGGTATCACGCAGTATGCGTCTCATCGTCAGCGGAGGCGTCATCTTCTCGGTCTACGAACAGGTCGTCTGGCTCCTAGCAGGTCCCGAGTCGTAGTTAGCTGTGCCCCCTCGCGTGTTTCCTTCCGCCTTGCTGTATATATCTTTGTCGCATCTTTGGGTCCAACCTCGCAACCAGCCTGGAACTGCATTCACGATCGCGCAATCTAGACTCTGTGCTCTCTTCTTGCTTGGCTCTTGGCTCTTGGCTCTTGACTCTCCTGAGCTGCAATCGTCACTCGTCGCTGTGAATGCCTGCATTTCTATGGTGTGCAACAAAACAAAAACAAAAACAAAAACAAACCAAAGCGCGTGGCGGACTAACTAAGAATGGTGAATTGAGAATCACGGATTCGACTTGACACGTTATCGGTGACGTTTCTTGGACCTGGACTTTACGCTGGAAGGATCGGCGAGTTCGGTTGGTTGCGAAGCACGTCTTTTGTTTTTGACGTCTTCGAGATGCGAGGGGAGTTCGAGAAGGAGAGAGAGGATGGCCTGTTGGAGGTCGCGGTTGCGGTTGGATGATGTGGGCGGCGAGTTGGGCGTACTGGAAGCGCAGGAGGACGGAGTTGGTGAACGGTTGGTTGATGGTTTCGGTCTGTAACGCGGTTTGGTGCGATCTCGTTCTTTCTTGGATCTGGCCTTGTGGCGTTTGGTTCTCTCCTTGAGTGCGGATTCGGCTGGGATGTCGGTGTCGGTGTCGTCGCAGTCGGTATCGTCGGAATGCGTGTGGCTACTACTGCTACAGCTAGCGCTGCTACTGGCACTGGCACTGGCACTGGCTTCGTCGTCGATCGAGCCACGATCCGATGCTTGCCACGACCCATCGTACGAGTGTCTGCGTTTCGCATTCGCCTTGCGCTTCTCTTCGCTATACAGGATCGGCGTAGCACTCGTCGATATGGAAGCACGACGTGTATCAGCCAGTACATCGGAAGCCTGGTTGATGGGCGAGTAGATTCGACTAGACGCATTCGGCGGCGACGCATGCGTGGATGAGGGTGTGGGTACGAACAGGTTTTCCAGACCAAACCGCGAGATGATGGTAGTACTAGCGTCGAGTTTCTTGCGAAGTTCGCGGATCTCGTCGCACGCCTGCTGGAGCAGAATCGACTTGGAGATCGGTTTAGCGTTGGACTCGTTGTGAAGCACATTCTGCAGCACCTGATCAAGTCGACGCACAGGTTCATGCACCATTCAACGCATTCGGTCAGCTTGAGCTTCGGCTGGCGCGTGATCCAACGAGGCCAAGTAGCCTACTTACCGCAAACCCATTTGAAATGCTTCTTCGACGGTCCTTTTCCACGTCCGAGTGTTTGCGTTTGCCCGACACGGATGTGGATGCCGGTGCAGAGCGCTGGTCGTCAAAACGCACCGGACACGTGCTGTACATCGGAGCCAACGTCGCTGGCTGTGGCGTAAGTATGCCAGCTATCGTGGCTGGTGCATCCGTCGTCGTGGCGTACAACGTCGAAGCTCCCAAGTCCGCAGTGGAAAAGTAGTGCTCGTTGCACGATGTCGAGGCCAACTGTGGCGCCATCAGATCAAACATGTTGGCAGGACGCTCGTCGTCGCAACTCATCCCTGCAAAGCGCATCTGGTCGCTGCAAGAGTGGGCGAATCCGAACCAAACCAAGCCAAACCAAACCAAAGCGCACAGAGCCGAACCGAACCGCAAACCAAGCGTTCCAAAATGGGCAAGTATAGATCCCAGAGAGGGGAGGAGCGGAGAGCGGAGAGTGGAAAGCAGAGAGCGGAGAGCGCAAGGCGCAGAGACAAGACAGATTAAGTAGGATTGATCATCTTGGACGAGTCTGCGCCTGGCTGAGCGGCGTGACGAGCACCACTGACAGACTCATGGCGAGTGCATGTGGTGCACACTGCGCTTTTTGACATGGATAGCGCCGGCAGAGCCAGAGCCAGAGCCAGAGAGCTTCATGATACGGATCGCGGACATCACAATTCACGATCCACGATTCATGATTCATGATTCGTGATTCGTGATTCGTGATTGACGAATGGAATGATTAAATCTCCGCCTTGTTAGTGCGTATAGCGTAGCGGCAAGCTAGCGAGCTGCGCAGTGAAGCGGGTGGCGCAAAGAAACACGCCCACCGACGGCTCGAACAGCCACAGCTCCAGTGGCAACCAGCCAGAACATGGGCGTATGCGAAGTGCTGGCCGCCGATTCGGTGATTCATGATTCGCAAGCTCGAACCGAGCGACAACAAGAACGAGAGCGAGAGCGAGAACGAGAATCAGAACGAGGCCGAATGTAAATTGCGTATAGATGCAATCACGAATGAGCGGTTTCTGAACAATGTCAAGCCAGGTGTGAGTGTCGCGCTGCACCGGGTAAACGCATCTCGGATGGATTCACGGATGCCTAAAGTAAGAGTGTATGCATGCATGTGCATGCATACTGTGCATGTGCAGTGTCAGTCAGTGCTTTCGGTCTTTGGCAGAGACGTGATGGATGCACGTCGCAGCCATCAGCGTGGGCGCACAAGCAAAACCGTGCGTGACGCAGTGCTGCGTGAGTATCTCCAGCAGACCCGCCAACACAAGCGAGACGAGCTAGGTGGGCATATTCGTGATTCACACTTGTGAGTCACGATTCACCCAACCCCAGTGCGAGTCCGCAGTCCGCAGTCCGCAGTCCGCAGTCAACAATACTCACGGATCGCGAATCCATCCATCCCGCTCTGACTCTCGAGACGTTGCCAAGTTTCGCCCCACCGAGCGACACTATCCATGTGCAACTGCAACCAAGCGCAGCACATCCACGAGACACGTTCACCCACACAGCTCGAAGCTCGAATGAGTCAAACTTGGCTGGTGGAGTCGCACATTCACACGTTGCTTGACGGGGCACGATTCACGATTCACGACTCCACCAAGCTGCAAGGCTTGGCAAGCCAGCCAGCTACAGTATCTGGCCAGCCAGCCATTGCATTCACGATTGATTTTCCATCGATTCCATTGATCGCATTGATCGCATTGATTTGGCTCGATTGATTCCATAGATCGCGTTGATTCCATTGTCGATAGTTGGTTACTATGTTTGGGTTTTGGAATTCCGTGTTAGCCTGGAGCCTATCATGGATTCATATTGCCCACGTCCAACGCGAGCGACACGCCAGCTGTGAGTCTGATGTGAACCCGCCGAGGCGTGGTGCGTGGATCCGGATTCGCGTTTGCTGTCACCGTGGTGGCTGCGCACGCTATCAAGCTACGATACTTGATAGCTTGCGCAGCAGGTACACATGCTAAGCTAGTTGGCCTGCATAGCTCTTGTTTTAGCATGTTCCGCTCATCGGCGAGATAACTAAGCTTAGCTCGCCTCTTGGCACTGCGCCTAATCAAGATCCACACTTCTTGGCACACAACTCGCCTCGCTCTCGCTCACAGACGTTGCCTGTCAGCCAGCTGTCTAGGCGCGAGCCACTCTTTTAGCCCGAGCCCCACCCAAACACACTCGTCCCTCTCACTCGGCTTTCGCTACCAGCATGCCCCACCGCCCGCTTCTCTTGCACAACCGCTCATCTCTCTTAGACTCACACCTGGAGCGCGCAAACAGAGCTAAGCTAGCGACCACTGGAACCGGTTGCAATCGCATCCAAATAAAATTACACTTTGGCTCTACTCGACCCAACAGCGACCGAGCTTAAGTCGCACTCTTGGCGTCAACCACCACGCTCGGTCTCAGTGCTGGGAATGAGAAAGCTTGGACGACGCTGGAGTCGGCTCGTCGGAAGTAGTAACAGCAGCACCAGCAGAGGCAGAAGCAGAAGCAGAAGCAGAAGCAGAAGCAGGGGAAAGATCGTCCGCGCTGTCGCTCACGGGCGGGACGCGGTCAGCATCCGTGACAAATGTGGTCGAGCGTCCGCGTTGTTGAGTGGAATCCAATATCCATGCGCCTGGCTCGACCATGGTGGGGAAACCCTTCCAGCGCCTGGCACCCGCCTGATCGGGCATCTGCTGTGCAGCGCTCGGCTGGTACCAGGCGGCATTCGGCCCATCGAGCGAACCCAACTCCTGCCACAGCCATGCAGCGCCACCGAGCGCCGCCGCCGCACCGAGCAAGCCAGTCGAATTCACATGCTCTTGATCCGCCAAGGGCAGCAGGAGCACCACGATGGCCGCTACAAATCTCGGTGCAATCCTGACCGGTTTCGAAAAGAAGAGTTCGCCACGCGCATCGTGCTCCTTTTCCAGCATCACCAATAGAGCCGTCGAGATGAGCCCGATGGCATACGTGCTAGCAAAGATCCATCGAATCCCCTGCGCCACTTCATTCTCCTTGACCAATTCCGCGGTCGCATCGCCACAGAGCGTGATCGCCGACACAAGCGGAAGGTGGAGCGCAAAAAACGGAATGGCGTGACCCATGCTCCTGCGGATGGGATGCGTGATGGTCCTGCTGCCCGCCCCGCAACAGTAGATGCCGTGCAGCACAAAGGCAACCACAACGGTGAGGATGATCCTGGCAACCCCGGAATGCATTCCGTGACCGGCGGGTTGACCCGAGATGACGCTGTACAGAAACTCGCCGTGCACAAGCGTGACAAAGTCGGTGAACCGGTCGATCTCGTGCTCGATGGCGACAGCCGAAGAGTAGCGCAGTTTGGCAAGCCGCTTAAAGAGCGGACTGTAGAAAAACATCCAGGAGGAGTACTCGAGGACGAGCGCTACGACCACCATGGCAATGCATGCGTGCACCGAGACAAAGATGCTGCCAATCCAGAGGCCTAGCACAAGCAGCCAGACGAGCGCCTGTGATCGAATCTGAATGCGATACTGACAAATGTAGAAGCTGTAGAAGCACATGATGCCGAACACGAGCCCACCTGCGAGTAGATACGAACCGATCGCGGTGGCTCTGGCGCCCGACTCGTCGATCATCTGCTCAACGGCAGGAGCGTTGTTGCCATAGACGACCAGACACGCCATCACAGCGAGCACGAGCAGACGCTGGGGCAGATCATCGACGAAAAACGCGTTGAAAATTTCGCGCATGTAGTTCCAGATCATCCAAGCTGCAGTGTAGGTGAGTATGTACCTGACGATGGCGTCTCCGTTGTGTTCGTGGATCGCCTCTTCGGCTAGCGTAGCGATCAGTCCGACAAAGACGAGGTCAAAAAACAGCTCGAGACGGTGCGACGAACGTTCCTCGTCGGAACGCACGAGCACGTTTCCGCGAAAGTACTGAAGCGCGCGCGGACGGCGGAAGAGGTAGCGCCTCTGCTGGTGAAGCGCACGGTTGAGAGCATCTTGACGTTCCATCGAGCGCCACTTGCGAGCCTTTGCATCGTGTTTTGCAGACGAAGAGATGCCAGATGAGGCCGAGGCGGAGGCGGAAGCGGAAACGGCACGATCGAGGTCCGAGGTGGCATCGACGTCAGCCAAGTCATCTTCCTCGTCAGAATCCTCGGGGAGGAAGCCGGAAGCTATGACATGACCGTATTTGAGATGATGCGCTTTGTGCGCAGTCGCAGCGGCGGTATCGGTGGAAGCCACAGAGGCTACAGAGCCACGATGCTCGCCGGACATGATGCAATGTGGTGTGGTAAAAAGATAATCGTCGTACAAAGCAAACCAAGCCGCGTATATATACCAGTCGACTCATCACACACGGTCTCGGCCGATCTATCTCGCACCATCATCCATCGTCGATCGTCGATCGTCGATCGTCCATCGTCATTCTGAGACTGTGAAAGAGAAGCGGTGTGATAGGATCGAGACACTCACCGACTCGTAAATCCCTCGTCGGTTACCTTCAATTACAGAGTGGTGTGCGTATGTCAATTGTCAATCACGAATCTTCGTTCACATGGCAGTTTGGCATTCCTGGTCCAGGATTTCGGCTCAACCGCAACCCAAACTCGACAATTCGTGAATTTGCCGACGTGATTCGTGATTGTGACAGCGCTCAGTCGAACCGAGGATTTCGCCTCGTGACTTCAGACTGGCAGTCAAGATTCACGATTGTGTGACTCTAATGAAAATTCGAATGCGTAACAGCAGCAATTTACGAATCGTGAATTGGTCGGGTGAGCCGCGCGCGGTGAGCAGTGAAATGGTAACCCTTTGCCCACCGTTATCCGACACGTGCGGCTGCCCATGGCTGCGTACCGTTGCTGCGTGATCGCGTTGGTGTGCGCATACGCTGGCTGAGCAACATCCTTCGCTGAATGAATGTGGTTGCACAGTGCGACACGCTCGTAACCTGGCTGATCGATCCGTGCAGCATGACTCGTGCCTCTAAGTTAGCGTTCCGATTCTGTGGTCTGTGGTTGGGCCACCCAACGTTTCACAGAACGGACATTGCAGCGTACAGGCACACGCCGATCATTAAGACGCACGCCATACATAACACGGCGGCTTTATTCAACATGTCAAGCACGAATCACGATTCACATATCCGTCGTTGGATAATGACACACCCGACCGCCGATAAAGTCGAAATAACGTATTATAAAATATTGAAATAATGAACGGAACTTTGCTCGCAAACCACAAGCGCCTCCCTTCTCGCTAAATCCCCGATCGAATGTCCCGATAAGCCTCGACATAACATTCACAAACCGAAGTTGTTTCTCCACGATTCACGATTCACGATTCACGATTCACGATTCACGATTCACACTAGGCACGACGTCACGGTGTCGGTCACGGTCGTGGTTGTGGCTCACAGTCCGAGCACTTCATCGGTTCGTGATTGCAGTCGTGACGACCCCGCTCATTGGCCGCTAGACGGTTGCTGAAATGAATCACAATAAGCATGCCAACCTTGTCAAGAAGAGCTGCATGTGCATGGAAACAGGACGTTCTACTGACCGCAACACGCACCCGGCCGATACAGTATTCACGTTCTTTTCTTTTCAGTCGATTTTTTCAGCGATAAACTGCCCCCCAACCCGTGTATATGACACAAGACATTCGTGATTGAGAGTCCAGAAGCATCTCAATGAAATTCACGATTGAATTAGCAACTCAAGGCGTACAAGCGCTGTTGCGTTGAGTGTTGGATTTGTTGATAATCGTGAATATTCCACGCATGTTATCCACCAGCGGCACCGCGCCTATATCGTGTATACTCACGACTTGTAGATGTGAGACGCATGGCCGTGCACGCGTGATGCGGTTGCGCGAGCGCGACTGTCTACTCATCTGACCTAACATGGGGTTTTTCCTCATGCCTCTGCTCACGCTCAGCTGCTGTGTTCGTGGTTTGTGCTTGCTTCGTAGTTGCTCAGTTCACGGTTTGTGCCTCGTGCCTCGTGCCTTGTGCCTGCTCTTCCTCTGCTCCTCCGTGCGATCGTCAATCTAGTCGTTACCTTCTAAGTCATCTCGTGCCATTCACAATGGAGCGTACAGGTGTGGCATACGTTGGATCAACTTCCCAGTCGCTCTCAAGTACTATAGCGTACACGAGCCTTGTCAATCATGTATACGAGTAGATGCGGTCCTATGGATCATACGCGGAAATCGTCGTGAGCAAGACCGGCTGTTCTGGTAGATGAATGCTCACCCAATCACGGCATCGAGATCTTGCACCAAAAGCGCTCTAGTGTAGCCTCACTTGATACGCTTGACTGTTGTACTACTCCGTTTTCTCGAGAGAAGGAGATGGACAGGTGACTTTCTGCTGCGGTATCACTCACTATCTGGGGCAAGCGACGATGCTTTGCACGACATCCTCCCGCTCGAGACGAGCAAATCGTAATCCAAGCTGCGCTCCACAGCGCAGGCAACGGTGAGCGCTTTGCTCCGCTCAAGCATCCCCAGACCGCGTTCGAGCAATTCACGAGTAGGCGATCGGCGCAATTCTGCACATACTGTGCAAGATCGCAGCGCACAGATCGAGCTGCGTTCAAACAGCCACTACAGGTGATGAACCTGATGGCTGATCGACCATGGGACGACTTGGACGAGTGCAGGTGCAACAGCTCGCAGTGATCCTTACGACATCTTGATTGTGCTCAATAACGCACATGCAGGCTACTTGGCTCCATCTCACCAAACACCGGCTTGACGATGCGAATCGTGCTGTCTCGCAAGTAGGATGCCTGGCGTAAAAACCAAGCCTCGAGACCTCCAAGTTCCACCTTCTTGGTCGTCTCTTTGCGCAGCTCACTCGGCATCGGATTTGTTCGGAGCCTGAGCCGTGATTGACATGCGCTGGATCAGCCTAGCGCTTCGGATACAAATCTAGCACTTCAGATGTGCATGTGGATATGGATGCGCGGATAACGCGGTGCACCACCGCTCACAGCCTAGCTGGCAAGTCGTGGATCACTGCCATAGATGCACAGAAGCACCGCAGCATCATCACAACCAAGTAAGATAGCTTGAGGCATGCACTTGGCTACAGCTTTTCGTGCGGGAACGGCGACATGCAATGCAGGAAGTCACGGCGGTACTCAACGCTATCAGACGGCCAACAGCCAAACCGAGACACGCGCTCCTCGGCTCGAGCCTGTCAACACACAGAAATTCATGGTTGCATCTGATCAATCAGCTCGGAAACAAGCACTTGCGCCTGATCTCTCCTTGAGCTGCACCTTGCAGGCTATTCTAGCTCTTCTTGGAATGTCGCTGCCACCCCCACAAATGGCTTGGCTCGCTGAGAGTTGTTTCCAGCACCACGCACCATGCGTGATGGTTACCCCGCATTTTCGGCTATTCGTGATTCTGTGCACGGTGCAACTCACTCTTCAAGTAGCAGCGCCGTGGCGTTGACGCTCCACATCCAAAACACTCGTGACTCGTGCGCCAGCGCTGTCAAGTAATGCGACGTACAGGCATCAAGACACTGACGCACCTGAGTTCCGCCACGACACTGATTCGTGAATGGCTGAGCTGGCTCGGCAGCCAATCACAGAGGTGGCTATTTGCAAGAGCGATAGCTGACCACAGTGCCGAGAAGAAGCGTAGCAGCAAGCAAACAGCAAGCAAACGCATAAAAATCCGCACCTTGTCTCGCTCGTTCTGTCCCATCACTTGCAACGCAAGCGCACATCTTGACCGCTTGCTATCAGCCAACCTCACACGTCCTGCTTGTCATCATGGCGCCTACCGCAACCCAAGATCCAGTGGCAGTGGCGGTGCCTGCCTCGAAAGCAGCCAAGCATGGCTACGTCCACCCGACCGACATGCTTCCGTCCGGCTGGCCAACGGCTACCGATCTGTCCGGAGGTGCACAGCCGCGCCGATTCGAAGGCACCATCTTCGACGTCATGGTGCGCGGTACGATCCCCAAGGAGCTGTACGGTACGTTTTACCGTATCATGCCCGACTACGCCGAGGCGCCGACGTACTACAAGGGAGGCGAGCTCAATGCGCCCATTGACGGCGATGGCACCGTGGCGGCGTTCCGGTTCAAGGACGGCAAGGTCGACTACCGCCAGCGATTCGTCGAGACCGATCGATTCAAGGTGGAACGTCGTGCGAGGAAGAGCATGTACGGTCTGTACCGCAACCCATACACGCACCATCCGTGTGTGAGGCAGACAGTCGACTCGACGGCCAACACCAACGTCGTCATGCACGCCGGAAGGTTCCTAGCCATGAAGGAGAACGGCAACGCATACGAGCTCGACCCGCACACACTCCAGACGCTCGGCTACAACCCATTCAAGCTGCCCTCCAAGACAATGACGGCGCACCCCAAGCAGTGTTCGGTGACGGGCAACCTGGTAGGCTTCGGATACGAGGCCAAAGGATTGGCCACCAAAGATGTCTATTACTTTGAGGTGGATCCGTCCGGTAAAGTGGTGCACGAGCTCTGGCTGGAAGCTCCGTGGTGTGCGTTTATCCACGACTGCGCGCTGACACCCAACTACCTCGTGCTGATGCTTTGGCCATTCGAGGCCAACCTCGATAGGATGAAGGCGGGCGGTCACCACTGGGCGTACGACTACGACAAGCCGATCACTTGGATCACGATCCCTCGCGGTGCCAAGAGCAAAGACCAAGTCAAGTGCTGGTACTGGAAGAACGGCATGCCCATCCACACAGCTTCCGGATTCGAGGATGACCAAGGTCGCATCATCATTGATTCGTCACTGGTGCACGGCAATGCGTTCCCCTTTTTCCCGCCCGACTCGGCCGAGCAGAGGCAGAAACAGCAATCTGACGGAACGCCTAAAGCTCAATTTGTGCGATGGACCATCGATCCGCGCAATGATAGCAATGAGCGTCTGCCCGATCCCGAGGTGATTCTCGACACGCCTTCCGAGTTCCCGCAGATCGACAACCGTTTCATGGGCGTCGAGTACTCGAGCGCGTTTATCAACGTCTTTGTACCCGACCGCAGCGATGGCAACAAGAACGTCTTCCAGGGCCTCAACGGTCTTGCGCACTACCGACGTAAACAAGGCACTACCGAATGGTACTATGCCGGCGACAATTGCCTGATTCAAGAACCCGTCTTCAGCCCGCGCTCCGCCGACGCACCCGAAGGCGACGGCTTTGTGCTCGCGATTGTCGACCGTCTCGATTTGAACCGCAGCGAGGTGGTCATCATCGACACCAGAGACTTTACCACCGCGATTGCCGCTGTTCAACTCCCCTTCGCTATCCGTTCCGGCATCCACGGCCAGTGGATCCCCGGCCAGGTCACCCCCGACTTTGACTCAAGAGGCCTCATCGACCTGCCAAAGCAACAACACTGGGCTCCGCCTTCTCAAAGCGCCTTTGATCCGAACATGTAAAAAGCGAATCAATCCTACTTGGTATCCCGACTGCGAGGGTACGTGACACTTGATGACATTGACAAGACTAAGCATGTGGAATGAGCGCAACATAAGCACGTCGTGTATCGAATTGCAACTTGGTTCTGGTTCTGACGGGATGCATTCGTTGGCACTGACGCCGCTTGAGACTGAGGCTGCAAAGTGCAATTCATTCTGGATGCTGTTAGCCTTGGTTTGGCCAGGCCACTCTACGACTCGGATACGAGCGACTGCGGCGGTGCTGTGACCTCGGAAGCTGCCTCGAGCGTTCCTGGACTGGAACTGATGCGGTGAGGTTGACGCTCGGACTTGTGCTCGCCATGTGGCGTGTCAGCGGCACACATCGACTCGCTCGTCGATGGCGCGTGTCTGAGTTTGTGGTCCTTGATGGCGCCTATTCTTGCCTTTTCAATGAGACTGTGAAACTGCGACTTGTTCGATTGGATCCAGCTGGTCTTTTGCCTGTCCACGAGCGCCGAGTGATCCTTTGCCGACCACTTTGCGCGTTCCCAAGCTGCGAGCTCCTTGCGCAGCTGCAGTGTGCTGCGCCTCGCCTTGGTCGAGTCCAGGTTGGCGTTCCAAAGGTTGACCCATTGACGGTGGCGTTCGACGAGCTTTTCTCGATCGCCCGACGTAGGCAGGCCAGCGTCGTCGAGCAACTTGCGTAGATCACGATCCGATTTCAGATTGTATTGCGGACGGTGCAGACGCTTCTCACTGGCAGCCATGCTCGAGGTGGCGTCCGAGTGGATAGTGGCCAGAGTGAGCCAGGACGACGACGATGGCTTTGCAGACTTGGGTGCCAGCCCTCGCTCCTCGGGCGATGGTTCGGGAAAGCCCGGATAGCAGCTTACAGAATCGAGATGCCGATGCAAGGCCGAGAGAGTAAATTTGTGACTACAAATCGGACATTCGACCAAGTCGTCGGCCTTGAGCTCTCGATCTAGCGCATTTGGCGGCAGCGGCGGTGGCGGCGGCGGCGACCGCAGTGGAGGCGAATGCTGGCTGCTGCACCGCTTTGCGCGCGATGAGTGGGTGCTTGTGGCAGAATCAATGTAGTCGGCATCGGTGTCCTGACCGCGGTTGAGCTCAAATTCGTCATCGGTGCGATGGAGGCCATCATTCTCGTCATCGTCATCGTCGTCGTCGTCCTGGACGGTGAGGGGAGACGAACGCGAGCCGGCGGATGGTTCGGTTGTGACGGTGGAAAGATCGGTCTTGATGCGTTTGGATCTGCGTGGACTCGAGCGGGTGGGAGATGATTCACCGTGGGTGCCGTCGTGGAGCGACTGGGGGCGCTTGGACGGACCCGCGATGACGCAACGACTCGCTTCGGCTGAGCGCGGAGGAGGCGAAAGGCGGCGTGTGTTGTGGTGCGTCTGGAGGCGAACAAGAAACGAGCGAGACGATTTCCACTCGAGCGCAGTGACCTCGAGCACGGGCTGAGGTATCAACTCGGAGTCATAGGCTTTGGTTTGGCGACACTTGGGACAGAAGCTGCCGGCGTTGCCCGACTGGTTGATGTGGGTACGGATGCAGGAAGAGCAAAAAGTGTGATGGCAGCTCTTGAGCGAAACGGGCGAAGTATAGATATCCTGCGAGGTGTAAGGCAACGTCAGCTACGATCTTGCAAGGAGCGCCAGAAAAGTTCAGGAGCGATACATACAAAGCAGAGATCGCAGCGTAATGAGGCGTCGAGGTTCCTCAGAAGCGCAAAGTCGTCTTTCCAATCGGAAGGATCAGTGACATCGTCCATCCAGTTGTTAGCTATGGACGACTGCATGGTGTCGTGCTGATGCGATCGTCGATGGCGGCAGTGATGTGCCGAGGAGAGCAAGATGGATGGTGAGAGCGATGTAGTTGGTCGAGCGACGCAGCTGATGGATGATCGTCGTGATCGTCGTGATCGTCTTGTGTGGATGGTGGCACGAGAAGCGATTGAAATCTGTGCCTTTGGCGCCAACTATTTTGAATTCGTCATTTGTGATTGCTCAGCACAGCGCCAAAACTGTGACCCTCAACAGACGTGACAGAGAGAGAAACGAGTGTGTGTCCACCGTCACAGAAATTCATTTACGCCATGTAACGGCTGTCACGCGTTCGGTTCTTCCTCCACTCGAGAGCCAATTGTGAACAACCACGGCATACTCGTTGGGTAAACTACTGCCAATATACTTGCAATGTGCTTAGAAGCAGTCATCTTGGTTTCTTGGCGCAGTTGGTTAGCGCGTCTCCTTAACAATTCTGATTCTGATCCATCAGATCGTTAGGGCTTACGGAGGAGGTCGCCGGTTCGAACCCGGCAGAAATCATTCTTTTTAGGGATCGTTTCTTTTCCTTGGTTGGTTGATCTCTCTACTTACCAACTCTTGAATACGCAACAGACACACGCGAGAAAAGACCAAGCGCAAAGTCGGCACAACTATTACAGGGCCAACTATTACAGGGCATGGCGGAGACAACCGATTCACGATTGGCTCAGCCATTCACAATTGGCTTTGCTGTGCAGATCAAGAGCGCTCTCCCTACTCAACTGTGAAGGAAGGTTCAACATCCAAAAAGCGCATGCAAAAGCTCCAACGTTCGTGAATCTGAAGAGATCCTAGTCACATGCTGCAACGTTACCAAGCCAGCTCGAAAAACGCTTGAGATACCAACTCCGAAGGCAACCGCCGTTCGTTTATTGCATCGTTGCACGTTTCGATGACGATGCACGATGGCTGCTTGCTCGACGTGTATTCGTGATTCATGATTCAGTGATTAACTTGGTAGATTCGTGATTCGTGAATCTGTCAACTCGTGACTGTGACTCACAGACTCACGACTCACGCTGAGTCTTGACTTTTTCGGAGAGTGTTGGTTTGAACAGCTTCATCGACTCGACGTGTTGCAAAAGAAAAATTCACGACTCGTGACTCTCGACTCACGATTCGTGATAACTTAGTTACGAGTGTCAAAAGACTCGCGACGCGGGACTCGAGCGCCATTCGTGATTCACGACTCACGAATCGTGAAATTTTGTGCTTGGTGCTTGGTGATTCGTGTGGTTTGCAGCGGTTTGGCCGGGTCAAGTTAAAAAAAGGTCTTTTCACGAAACACTTTGCTTAACCGTCGTGGCCTTGCTCGCTGCGAACCCGAACCCACTCACGACTAGTTAGCAATCATGAATCGTGAATCACGAAAAAAAAAATCATCATGAATACAGAAATGATATTCGCGACTTGAGAGCGCACACACAAACACAACCCGGCATAAGTTAGTCACGAGTGTGAGTCTGCAATCACGAATTCGTGATTCTCGTGACTGTGACTTGGAAAAAGACGAAAATCCAATAGAAACTCCCCAACGACAGACACTCTCTGTGACTGCGACGTGTGAGCGTCGAGCCGTCGAGCCGTCGTCGTCCGGCACGGGTCAGTTCGAGATGTCTGATCGCGACCGGAACTGTACCGCTTTGAGGTGGGTGGGTGTGCGTGTTCAAAGCGCGAGAAAATTCAACTAACTTGGCTTTAGCCAGTCGTGAGTCGTGAGTCAAGCGTCGAGTGCCAGAACAAGCAGGTGACACGCTGCTACTGCTGCTGTTGCTGCCGCTGCTGCTGCCGTCGCCGTTGTCGTCCAGCCTGGTCAACGTGTGCCAAACCGAAAGAGTGAGCAAGCGAGCCAACCAGCAAGCACAGGTCACCGCCATCCTTCTCGTCATCATCACCTGTTCTTCCTTGATCCTTGATCCTCGACCTTGACCTCGACCTCGACACAGGGCTGTCCAAGCACCATTCACGACTGGCCCTTGCTCCCTGCAACCGTATATGGCACTGGCCTACCCCAATCGCCAACATCACAAATCGTGAATGGCCTGCCTGCTCGCTCGTCACTTTGCTTCTGACATTTTGCATACCTTGGTGTTCGTGACTCTGTTGTCCGTCTTGCGTCTTGGCCCTTTGACTCGGCTCAACTCCCACGCTCTCGGCTCATCTCCGATATTGGCGCTTGCACAGCATCACTCTCGCGCCCAACCAAAGCGACCTTGTCCGCTTCGCTATCGTATCGTCGGCACTCCCGTTCCTTTGGCCATCCCAGCTGAGCCAAGTGTTCGGCTCGTTTCCGCATCGCTCTCGTTTGTCATCACCACCCACAACTAACACCATCTCGGCTAGAATGCGCCTCTAGCGCACCCATTCTCCACCCATACCAACTAACCCCCTAGTCAAATCCCACATACTACATACCACAGCACTCGGCCCAGATCCCAACCAGCAACCTTGCAATCCGACTCGGTCTCTCCTCTCTCCTCCTCCTCATCCTCCACCTTGTCCTCTCACAGCTCGCTACCATGTCCGGTAAGTATCCGTCCCACCATACGTCGGTGCTATCGCTCCCCCTAACCTGATCCATGCTTGGCACACCAATGCTAACTCTAGGTGCCGCCCTTCCCCATCCCCGCTCTCTCACAGCAACCGATCACGACGTCAAGTCCCGCGCCGATGCGTCCCCAGCTCCCATCAAGACGGACGACTCAGAGCAACCCAAGCTGAATCGCCCGCGACGTGACTCTTCCCCCTTGTCCGATGTATCCCAAAAAGGCGAGCCTCGCTCCGTCAAGAACCACCCGCTCGACCGTCGCGACGACACGGACGATAACCACGACCACGATCCTGATGACGCCAAACCCAACCATCACCAGCTCGATCGCGTAAAGGCTGTCTCCCCGGCCTCATCCAGTCACAGTCGTTCCTCTGCCAAGCCAGACCGCAAGCATCTCCTCGAAGCTGAGAACGATCCAGACCTCTATGGTCTACGACGGTCCGGCCGCGCTAGCAGAAAGTCCTACACCGACCTCAACGACGAAGCCGCCGACTCGGATGACGCTGATGCATCCGTCTCGTCAAGACGTCGTCATCACACCAAGGCTGGCCGCACCTCGATTCGCAGCTCCGTCCAAGCCACCGACGATGAAGCCAACGAGGCCGCCGCCGATGACTCTGACGATCTCGACGACAGCGACGACGCCGAGGATGACGAATTTGGCCCAGCAAAGTCCAAACGCAAGCGCAAACACAAACGCTCTGCCGCTGCTGCTAGACTCTCGTCCGCCGATCTCGAAGCCTCGCGCGTCTCGAGCCGAAATGGCAAGCGCATCCCCAACTACACCGACGACTACGCCGATTTCGGCGACGATGATCCCTTCGAAGACGAAGCCGACGTCCAGGCGCAGAAAAGTGCCAACCTAGCCGGCGACGTGGAAGAGGAAGACGTCATCGAAAGCATCGTCGGCCACGAGCGACACGAGGATCGTCTTGACGACAAGGAGGACATTCCTACCCAGAACATGCGCTTCATCGTAAAGTGGAAAGGCTACTCTCACCTCCACGACACCCACGAGACCTACGACTTTCTCCGCCGCTACCGTGGCTTCAAGCGTGTCGACAACTACATCAAGTCGGTCCTCCT
Source organism: Mycosarcoma maydis (assembly GCF_000328475.2). Taxonomy (NCBI): domain Eukaryota; kingdom Fungi; phylum Basidiomycota; class Ustilaginomycetes; order Ustilaginales; genus Mycosarcoma; species Mycosarcoma maydis. The sequence goes on from NC_026481.1 coordinate 53,017, forward strand.
GCGTGAAAAGGCACTCCTCTCCGACCCCAATGCTTCACGCGAAGACGTTGAAGCGCTCCAGATCGAAAAAGAGAGGCAGATCGAACTCATTGAGAGCTTCAAGACCGTAGAACGAATCATTGCCCAGCGCGACAACCACGCCAACAAAGACATTCCCTACCCGCACCTTGCCTACCTCGTCAAATGGAAGGGTTTGCCCTACGCTGACTGCACCTGGGAAGCCGAGCAAGAGATCAAAGACATTGCTCAGGACGCCATCAACGCCTACGTTAAACGCTCCGCCACCACCACCGTTCCCTGGCGCTCGCAAAACTTTTCCCAGGGCCGTCCCAAGTATACGCGTATGACCGAACAGCCTGCCTACATCAGCGCAGGTACTCTCAAGGACTTCCAGATGACCGGCCTCAACTGGCTTGCCTACCTCTGGAGCAAAAACGAAAACGGCATTCTCGCCGATGAGATGGGTCTCGGCAAGACAGTCCAAACCGTCTCGTTCCTCTCGTACCTCTTCCACTCATGCTACCAGTACGGGCCCTTTCTCGTCGTCGTGCCGCTCTCGACGCTGCCCGCCTGGATGAACCAGTTTGAACACTGGGCCCCTGACCTTAACGCCATCGCCTACATGGGCAACAGCGCCAGTCGAGAAATGATCCGCGAGTACGAGTTCGGCCCTGCCAAAAAGATGAAGTTCAACGTTCTCGTCACCACCTACGAGTTTATCCTCAAGGATCGCGCCGAGCTCGGCCAGGTCAAGTGGCAGTACTTGGCCGTAGACGAAGCGCATCGACTGAAAAATTCCGAGGCGCAGCTCTACGAGGCGCTCAACAGCTTCCACGCTGCGGGCAAGCTGCTGATCACCGGCACGCCGCTTCAGAACAACGTCAAGGAGCTCATTGCGCTCCTTCACTTTTTGCGACCGGACCAGTTTGATCTCGACGTCGACTTTGACATCAACAACGTCGATCAGACCGTCATCAAGGAGCTCCACGAGAAGCTCGACAACGTCATGCTTCGGCGTCTCAAGAAGGACGTCATCAAGGAGCTTCCCACCAAGTCGGAAAAGATCCTTCGTGTCGAAATGTCGGCCATGCAGCAGCGCATGTACAAGGCCATCCTGACGCGCAACTACTCGCTCCTCAGCGGCGCCACCACCGCCCAGTTTTCGCTTCTCAACATCGCCATCGAGCTCAAAAAGGCGTCCAACCACCCCTACCTCTTTGACGGCACCGAGATTATCTCGGACAACCGCGAGGAGACGCTCAAGGGGCTCGTCATGCACAGCGGCAAGATGGTGCTCCTCGACAAGCTCCTGGCACGCCTCAAAGCTGACGGACACCGCGTGCTCATCTTCAGTCAGATGGTCCGCATGCTCGACATTCTCTCTGACTACATGTCGCTTCGCGGCTACATCCATCAGCGTCTCGACGGTACCGTTTCGTCCGAGATCCGAAAGAAGGCCATCGAGCACTTTAACGCCGAAGGCTCACCCGACTTTGCCTTTTTACTTTCTACGCGTGCCGGTGGTCTCGGTATCAACCTCGAGACCGCCGACACGGTCATCATCTTTGACAGCGACTGGAATCCGCAAAACGATCTGCAGGCCATGGCGCGCGCGCATCGACTCAACTCCAAGTTCCACGTGAGCGTCTTCCGCTTCCTCACCAAGGACACAGTGGAAGAGGATGTGTTGGAACGCGCCAAGCGCAAGATGGTGCTCGAATACGCCATCATCCACCAAATGGACACTTCCGGTACCAATTTTGCACCAAAGGCGTCGGCCAAAAATCAGCAGCAGTTCAGCAAAGAAGAGCTCGGCGCTATCCTCAAGTTTGGTGCCCAGAACATGTTCAAGAGCGACAACGAGGATGGTCAGCAGAAGAAGCTCGACGAGATGGATCTCGACGACATCTTGTCTCACGCCGAGGCGCACGAAACCGAGGCGGATCCCACAGGTAGCTCAGCGGGCGGTCAAGAGTTTCTCAAGTCGTTTGCCCAGGTTCAAGATTTCAAGGCGGATCTCAGCTGGGACGACATCATTCCCCTCGAAGAGCGTCAAAAGGCGGAAGAGGAAGAGCGCAAAAAGGCGGTCGAGGAAGCTGCCGCGGCCGCCAGCACCTCGCGCAGACGTGCTGCAGCACAGGTTGCGCCCGGCACCTACGACAATGGAGAAGCCGATGACCCTTCCACCTCTCCCGGTGCAGCCAAGGATGCAGCAGCCAAGCGCGCGCGTAAGACGGCGGCGCAGCGCTCGGTCGAGATGAAGGAGCGTGACCTGCGTGTGCTCATCCGCGGCATCCAACGCTGGGGTGATATCCGCTACAAGACGGACCCGATCATCAAGGAGGGCAAGCTGCAGGACAAGAATCGATCCGTGCTCTTTCAGATTTCGGACGAGCTGGTCAAGACGTGCGAGGATGCGGTCGCCGAGCACCAAGCCTTCATGAAGGGCAAGCAGGAGCGTGGTGAAGAGATTTCGTCTGCGCTACGTCAGAAGGCGGTGCTGGTCTCGTGTCGTGGCATCACAGGCATCAATGCCGAGACGGTGTTGATTCGACACTACGAGCTGCGTCTGCTCGCCGAGACGCTGGACAACATCGAAGACCCGCTCGAGTGGCGTGTGCCTTCTGAACATCTGAAAGCTACGCTCAACTGGGCGGGTGGATGGGACGCTAAAGACGACGCCATGCTGCTGGTGGGGATCTGGAAGTACGGATTCGGCGCGTGGGAGCAGATCGAAGCCGATCCGGATTTCGGCATGGCGGGCAAATTCTTCCTCGAGGAAGGCAAGAAGGCCAACCAGGAGCCCCAAGCATCCGAAAAAGATACTCCTCGGAGCGGAACCTCTGGCCCGCCTCAAGGCAAGCCTCGACCCATTCCTAATGCCATTCATCTGGTCCGCCGAGGCGATTATCTGCTCAAGGTGTTGCGCGAGTACGACGACAACGCCAAGGCGTATCAGAAGAGCTTGGCCGAGGGAGGAGGAGGAGCCAAAAGCAGCAAAAAGGCGCGAAAGAGTCCTTCGCCATCCACGCACTCGCCTGCTCCCGCGGGCAAGTTGGGCAAAGGCAGCGGTGGTGGTGGCGGAGCTGCAGACAAGCGACGACCTGCGCCCGTCTACTCGTCCGACTCTTCAGACGACAGCGAATACGCTAGCATGGACGAAGCCGAGTGCAAGGAGCTGATGCGCCCCTGCAAGAAGCAACTCAAGCGATTGAGGGACGGCACGGATCATCTGGAACGTGATCAGAAAGTGTCGGTGCTGAAAGAGTGCCTATCTGCGATCGGCGGGCACATTGACCATCTGCTGGACACCAAGTTTGCCAGTCTGTCGTCAAAGGAAAAGGACCGATGGTTCCACCACCTGTGGGCTTTCAGCGCATTCTTTTGGCCCAAAAAGGTCAAGCCTTCGAAACTGCGAGCGATCTTCAATAAGCTTGTGATGAATGGACCGGCAGGCACGACGCCGGCAGCATCGACACCGGCTGCGGGAGGCGGCAACAATGGAGCAGCGGGTTCACCAGTAGCAGCGTCCGCGGGCGGTAGGGTGAAATCGGAATCAGCTGCCGCGGAAGGAGCGGGCGAAAATGGGTCGAGTCACGCAGCCAGCGCTGCTGCTGCTACAGGCACGGCTTCCGGTGAGGTCAAGCGAAAGGCCAATGCGCTACAGGATGCGCCGATCCCCAAGAAGCCGCGCACATCGATGGAGCCATCGTCAAGTGGTGGTGGTAGTGGTGGACGAAGTAGCTATGGCAACGGGTACAGCGGATCGCCAAGTGGAGCCAACGCGGCCTACCCGCCTTCGTACTACCCTGCTTCTGCTTCGTCGGGAGGATATGGCTCGAGCGGACACGGACACGGACACGGATACCATGCGCCTCCACCTCCGCCGCCTACGCACCACTACGGAGCAGGACGAGAGCCGTACCCATCCTCCTACCCGGATCGACGCGGTTCGCCATACCGAGAGGGACGAGAACGAGACTACCGAGATGGTAGGTATGCGCACCCGACGCTGCCTCCGCCTCCGCCGCCGCCGCCTGGTGGAGCTGGGTACGGAGGCTACCATAGTTATCAGCCACTGCCTCCCCCTCCGCCACCGCCGTCGCATGGGTACGACTATCGTCGCTAAGCTTTATGTACCTCGGTGGCTAGCTTTCGACGCGCAGCACAAACCACGTTACGACATTGAAATTGAAACAATCGTGAATAGTGCTAACTTGATCTGATTTCGAACTTGTGGGATTCGTGATTGCGGATCGTCTAGAAATGAGCCCGATGGATGAATTTCGAGTCCGATTTGCCGATATCGCGCGAGCGCAGTTGCCAATTAATCAGTGCAGTGCCATTCACGATTCACGAATGCCAAATCGTGAATAGTGAGTCGTGAGTGTTGGTTGCGAGACGCGGCGCCGCAAACACTCACAGCGACTCGTGACTGTGACTGTGACTGTGACTGTGACTGGAAGGGGTCAGTCATAGTCACGAGTGTTAATTTCGAGAGAGTGGTGGAATGCACTCAGCAAACTGCACACTGCACACCGCAGTCCAGTTGCGAGTCAAGATGGTTATCACGTATGGTCAGTGCCACGCTCGGTTCGGGCTGGCACCGAGAGGCTCGGCTCGACGAAAGTCACAAGTTATCGTAGCTGGCAACACCGACGTTGATGGTTGACCAACGCTTTGCTTGGCTACACTCACAACTATCACTATCGTATCGCATTCGTCACTCTGGTCACCTAGGGCGCTTCAATCGTGACAGCGGCAGCAGAGGTACAACCATCACGTCACCTCACTCCACGCTGTGTCGGCATCCAGGGCCGACACCGTTGGTGCTCTCACAGCCCACGACGGCGGCGTTGTGCAGCCGTTACGCGATTCACGAATCGTGTCCAAGCGAGTTGAGGCGAGGTGGAGCGAGGTGGGGCGAGGTGGAGCGGGGCGCTTCTGTCGTCGATTGGGATGCGATCTATCTTTGGCTGACCAGTCTCGATCAGCATCATGTCGGCGTCATCGCCGTGGCTCTCTGCGCCATCGTCATCCGCCCGTCCTAGTGCAATCGCAGCCGAGGCCAACGACATGGACCCATGGGCAGCCTCCAACACCACCATCATCGATTCGGACTACCTGGGCCCCTCAGCCCCTTCATCACTGCACCCACAGCTGCGCAGTCGGAAGTCAAACTTAGCCACGAATGCGCAGGTGGTCGATCGACATCCCTTGCGTTCACCTTCACCCTCTCACACTTCTTTCGCTGCTACACCCTCTAATCAAACCCGTCCTGAGGCGGACTCTAGGAAACCGTCTGCGGTCGCATCTGAATGGAAAGCCATCAGCGCTGGGCTTGCTGGTCTGTTTGGAGGATCGCCATCTAACACAGGTTCGTCTAGCTACCAGTGGCCTGCAGATCCGTCTTCTCACGCTCAAGTTGCATCACACTCGGTAAGGCTGATCCCCACAGACGATGATAACGACGATGAGGCCAAGAAAGGCCGTCCCATCAACACGGTCGAAACCACACTAGATCGCTTGGAGGATTGGTTTGGACTGAAACAGCAGCACCACCAACACCCTCAGTCCTCAACACAGCCACATCGTACCGCTTCATCATCCACACCCAGCTCACGTCATGACGACCATGTGCGCGTCCTCATTCATCCCGTCGCACCAACAGATACGCTCTCTTCTTTGGCACTTCACTACGGCGCCGATATCCAGGTGCTTCGCAAGTCCAACAAGCTGTGGCCAGGCGATCCAGTTCAGATCCGTAAAGTCATCTACATTCCCGTCGACAGTTGCAAACATCGCCCCCCAAATGCAGAGATCAAAGTGGTTCCCATCAGAGAAGGCTACGTCTCGTCCTCGGGAGCCGCGACGGACCCCAGTCCGATTTCCAACACGCTCATCTTTGTCTCGAAATCAGAACAGGAGGATTTACTCACCGGAACGCCTACCGCAGAAATCCCACAGCCCGACCTTATCGCCGATAGTCTGGCTGCCATGCGCGTCTCGGATCCAGTCAATGACTTTATGCCCGATACCAACCAGGCCTACACCAACTCAGCCGCACCCACGTTCGGCACTTCGCTCACCAGAAGTGGCTCCATTAATGGGCATAAGCAACCCTACCCGGCCAGCCTGACTCCCGCGCTGCGCACTCTGAACCAGCAGACGCATGCTTCCACCTCGATTGCCACGAAGCCTGCAAGCAGCGTTGGAGGAGAGTCCAACACACCCAGCGTGGCTGCCTCGGCTTCGGCTGCCAGTTCAGGCTTTGTGCCGCCACGCCAGCCTCTGCATGTAGCCAAAGTGCCCGCCGATCAGCTGCGGTTCTTTGCCAGCGATGCCAAAGCTTGCACCTCCAGCAGTCGAAAGCCTGGTCCCGGTGACGCCGAGTATCGCCCTGGCGAAAGCGGGATTGACGATCTCTTGGCACTTGCGTCCGGCTCTCCACACCAGCACCCGCAGGACGCTTCGGCTGTGCGGCCCGCGCGCCGCGACTTGAGCCGTCAGACTTCGATCAGCAACATCTCGGGCTTGAGCCTGCGCGACGTCGATGACGATGAACACGACGAGTGGAAACCCAATACATGGCATTTTGGCGCCGGAAGCGCCAGTTCGGGCATCAAGCCGACGCACAAGAACAGCAGCACCAGCAGTGGTAGCAGCAGCACGATGACGTCCGATTCGCTGCACGACTCTGGTGCGGGCAGCCAGTACACGGGCTGGAACGATGCTCCTCCACCCAACGCCATCGTGGCCAAGGCATACGATGGCGGCAAGGCGTACCAGAAGCGTCAGGCGCAGAAATCGCACCGGTTGCTATACGACTTGGCGGCAGGTCTACCTGCCAACACGGGCGCAGCGAGTAAATGGGCGAGACCAATTCAGTTTGGCGATTCGCTGCCCAGCGCTCCTGCAGGCGTTGGTGGAGGTGGTGGTTTTGCGGTGTCTAGGAAAAGCAGCGCCAAGGGCGGGTTTGGCAAGCTTCTCGACGACACCGTGCGCGGTAGGATCAGTGTCGAGGCGGCGCTGGAGGGTGCATTGGAGGGAGTTCGAGGCAAGTCGTCGTCAACTCTGCCGCAGACGAGAACTCCAGGTGCACCTCGGCAACCGCGCACGCAACCGCTCGCTGCGGGAGCACTCGCTCCTCCGCCACCAACGCCGCGTACTGCGCACACTGCTCCAGTGACGACCATCGATCCGCTCTGCTCCTCGCCCGTCAACACACTGCGGTCGACCTCGTCCGGACTGGAACAGCGCAGAAGGGTCGACTGGGCCAAAGGCAAGCACGACTAGAGTTTGGCGTTGAACGCATTCGTGATTCTGCATGTCTTCTCTCTGATTTCTACGCTTTTGCAAGACTCATTTTTTGCAGTCGGACTCACGACTGACTGAGATTGAACAGATACCTTTAGCTTGATCTGTCGTGTGTAACGTGGGGCGGATGAGTTGGGTCGTTGGTGAGCGAGAAGCGTGTGTTGCATGTATCCACATGTATGTCCAGACACAACAGTATGTCGGAAGGGAGTGTTGTGGCCGATGGCCGAGTGAAGAGGGTTTTCGTTTTTTTAGCGCAGAATTGGATCACGAAATCGCGAATACGGTGGCGAGTGAGCAAACGCTTGGTGGAACCACTTTGACGGCGAACCAAGACGATCAGCGGCACTGTGTGGGAGCACGGACGACGATGGAAGCAGTAGCAATCACGGAAGCGGACGGAGCGGAGCGGGTCGTGATGCAGCAGATGCAGCCGATGCAGCAGGTGCAGACGAAATGGGTTGATGAGCTAAAGCTGTCCGCCGACGAGCTGGGCAAGCTGAGCCTGCGCGCCTATCGACACACGCGCACTCGTCGCATTCCGGAGAGCGTGCTGACGACGTTTGTCGAGCTCATCAATGCGTCGTTCAGCGGAGAACAGCATACGCACAACTTTGGCGACAAGCCTCGATACGCGTCCACCGAGGAGCTGCTGCGCGATCTGGATCGTGACCGAGGCGCGTGGGTGTTGATGCTCTTCGCTGCCGACAAAGCGGAGGCCGAGATCGAGACGGCGCTGGGGCCGGGGCCGGAGCGGAAAGAGGTGGCTGTGGCGGGAGCCAAACTGACGTTGAGCGGCGAGGGGATGGATGGAGGCGAGGGATATACGCTCGTGAATCCGAGCTATCGAGCGCGCGAGCATGCCGAGCAGCTGCCGACGTTCTGGCTGGGTGCATTGGGCAGCATCGCGCCCGGTGCCGGTGCAACACTCATCTCGCACATCAAGACGTTCCTCTCGACGCTCACTAGTCAAAAGCCCTACAGGCTGCGCGCATATACGGTGGCGCAGTGGGGCCAGAGTGACCCCAGGTACACCATCCCGCCACACTCAAGCCTGCTCAGCTGGTTTCAATCACAGCACTTCGAGGTGCTCAACTACAGCTGGAAACCGCCAGGCACGTGGGGCAGCTTCTACGGCGCGTGTCTGTGCGCGATCGAGTACGTACACGCCACCGACGACGATCGCAGCACCTAGAGTCGCCCGCTTTCGCCACCTCGATCCACCGACCTGAAAACCTCGGCGTTGGCCCAGCGTGGCTTACTGCAACAAAAGTGCAACTACGGCGTATCAGATTACACACATGCGAGAAACTACGGTAACAGCACGGAACAACGACGGTAAGGACGAGCAATGCAGCCGCACGTACGACGCCAAATCAGCCGCACTCCGCCTTGTGGCGTTTACCCTTGCCCATAGTGCGGTCCGCCTCGTCGGTAGGTGCGTGCGCCAGCTGCTCCGAGGCATTCTTGTGACCGGCCCACTACGATCCGGTTCCATGTCAAATGCGAATTTAGTCTCTGTGCTTGCACTGTACCTACAATCAAACTCCATCGTCCAGGCGGCGTGCGCCTTTCAGCTCTTGGCTTACCTTGGGAATGTCGTCGTCCAGGTCCATGACTCGTTCGGCGTAGAAGATGTGTGCTGTGGGCGCAAATGCGGCGGGCACGCGGTTGTCCTCGAATACAAATGACGAAGGGTAGCTGCAGTGTGGGAGCAGCAATCGAGGATCCAGAAAGGCGGGTGTCAGAGATCGAATCGGATCGAATTGGGCCAGGAGCAAGCGTTAAGCAGGCAAAGGTGCAACTTACGCCATGACCATGTTTCGGCCTTCGTCACTACCACGGTATCAGCACAGAAAGCAACAAGACGCAACGACTTGTCAGCATGTGTTCGCAATTGGCTTGCACAAAACGAGCGATGCAGTTGCAAAGTACGCACGCCATCGGACTGCGACAGTTTCGACAGCTGATCTTGCACGGCACGCTGTGTTCGCTGTGGCGTTGCTGGGTGCTGAAAAAGTCGAGCTGAAGCAGATCGCAATGCTGTGCAAGTCGCACCGACGTCTTGTGGAACAGCGCCGCCCACTGGAACGGCGCCCCGTCCAGGCGTTGGCACTGAGTGCAGTGGCAGTGCTTGGCGTCGATGGGATCGCCGTGGTATTCGAACTCGACTGTTCGCAGCAAACCACGCCAGAAACATGGTGCGAACGTGATAGTCCGCATAAGTGCATGTGTCAGATGGATTTACTTGCTCTGTCAACTGTCTCCCGGCGGCTCGGATGGATGATGCACCTACGCTTTCCGCACCAACATTGGGCGCGGTACTTGACTTGGAACTCTTCCGACTTCCAAACGTATGGCGGCTGGCAGAAGACACAAAGCAAAGCGGTCAAAAGCGGTCAACCGTCAGATCGCACCATCTCACAACATAGCGCTCGCTCTCTCACACCTTTTGCAGGTACCCTTCCTCGCGACCACCCTTGCTAGCCGGGATGTCGCCCTTCCAACCAGCTGTTGTGCAAAGCCAACCATTCAGAGCACGCGGCGTCAGTCACGAGTATGGATCCTGAGTCCAGAGCGCGCGCTCAGAGAATTCGCGTGGGAAGCGTTGCTCACTGTTGGGAGGCTTGCTCAGCTGGTGTCCTTGGCTGCTCTGCGCGCCGCTGTTTCGATCAGCGCTGCTGCGGTAATCGTTGCTGTTCTGACTCGGCATGGTGGACAAAGACGCTTGCTGTGGCGAAGCCAGGTTGACTCGAGATGGAACAACAGCGTTGGTGTGAGTGCGGAGGCAAGCGTTGGGCGAGCAAAGTGCAAAACGTCGTCGAACGCAATGCAATCACGAATGCAGAAGAACGAACAGCAAGTCACGAGTGTCGAGACAAGAAGCTAGCTGTATGCTCCACCTCACATAGCGAAGATCAGTACTTCCAAACTCGAGAGCCAGCAAGCAGCAGGCGACGTGATTATATCGGCTCGTTAGGCACAAGCACGAAACCCCGCATCCGCGAAGCAGCAAGTCTCGCAACTTGGGCATAATCATCGCCGACAAACGGCCACGCAGGAAGGAATGGCGGCGACGCTTCTGCTCACATCATCACACTGAGCCACCGACGCCAGAAGCTGAGTGTTCACGCAGCTGAACCGCATGTCGCGTGACAGCCTATGCAGCTGAACCTTGTGAAATGGAACTCCAGAAGCGAGCAGCAGCCGAACCATAGGTGGAGCAAACATCAGTCATCAATGGCAAAACGAATTCTCGATCTCGAATCACACATGCCGCACCGGCTCGCATACGTTGACACATCCATCCCATCCATCCTTTCCACTTCCGCGAGAAGAAAACGTCAGCAAGGTCCAGAAGCAGGACACAAAAGGGTGACCTGCCAAAAAAGAATTGCTCCGTACTGGGCTCGAACCAGTGACCTTCCGTTGTTAATATTAGACTCAGCAGAACTGAGGCACCGTGTATTAGACGGATGCGATAATCCAACTACGCTAACGAAGCGGTGGAAAAGATGTTTAGAATTTGTATTTATATACACCTCCATACTTTAATTTGGAAGCACTCACGACAGACGCCAGGTCGGAGTCAAGACATTGGACATTTGCGGTATGAGGTTAGGCGCTGAAAGACCATTCATGTTTCTTCATAGCCAGATACTTGTCAGAGACGCCGCATAGCCTTGAACGTGATTTATAATAAACAACGGAACGGCTACTTGGCGCTATCATCGCAAGTTACTCAAGAGTGTGTAGTCTCGTTTCAGGTAAAGAACAAACACAGCGCAGCGACGAGATGGGGCTTGCTCGCTCTCCTCCGTCCTGCAGGCCACATTCTAACAAGCACTGGTGTTGTATTTCATGGCGATGTACGCGCCAACTGATCTATCGACATGAGGCGGAAATTGCCGATTTAAAGAGCCGAAGCACCGGTGATAATGTCGACCAAATCGTTAGTGATAGCGGCCTGTCGACCACGGTTGTAGATCATGTTGAGCGACGAGATCATGTCACCGGCATTCTTGGAGGCGTTGTCCATGGCGTTTCGCTTCGAGTTGATCTCAGAGGCGTGACCCTCGACCAAAGCAGCGTAGATGGCGTTAGCAAAGGAGAACTCGGCAAGATCCTTGGTGACATCGTCCTCCTGCTCGTACAGCTTGAACTGGGGGGCATTTCGCAGAGCGTCCTCCGAGTAGACCTCCATGACGTCCGACTCGAACGAGAGAGCCGAGACGTACTTGTTGTAGATAAGGTTGACCTTGTCAAACTTGATGCCAGACTTGATGATCTGGTCGGCGATGGCCGAGGCATCGGCAAACGTGGGAACGTCCTTGCCGATCTGGTTGAATGAGAGGGCAAGGTTCTTGGGCAAAGCACGACCGAGCTGAGCCTTGGACTTTTCACCTAGAACCACAACGGCGGGACCCTCGGAAGAGGAGGCGTCTCCAGCGGAAGCGCCAATCTTGAGGAACTCAGCCTTGGTGCGCTTGGTGACGGACGAGTGAATACCGCCGCAAAGACCCTTGTCCGAGGAAACAACGATGAACAGCTGACGTCCACCTTCAGGAGCAACGGCCTCGGAGTTGGTGAAGATTTCTGTGTTGATGCAGCAGAACGTATGCGTCGTTTAGCGCCAAATTGTGACGTGATGTAATGGTCGGCTAAAGAAGATCGGTGAAAAACTTACCAGTGTTGGCAGCACCGTAAGCCTTGGCAGCAGCCATGGCACGCTGAGCCTTGTTGAGCTTGGTGGAGGCAATCATCTTCATGGACTGTGGTTTGTAACAAAAGGTAGCAGACGAACGAGCACATAACAAAGAGTCGAGTCAGACACAGGTGTTCGAGGTATGTGTACAGAAGCAATGGATGAGGCGGAGGCTGTGTATGTGTGTATGTGTGTGTGTGTATGTGTGTGTGTGTGTGTGTGTGTGTGTGTGTGTGTGTGTGTGTGTGTGTGTGGTGTGTGCGCGCTGAGTGGGTCGGAGTGACTGTGCGTGTTGGTTGTTGGTTGGTTGGTGGTTGGATGCTGAATTTGACGTCGAACAGTCCCGATGCGTGTTTGAATTTCAAGTGGTGGTTGGTCGAACGGCATGTGGATAACCTACCTTTGTGATCTTCTCAATGTTCTTGACCGACTTGATTCGCTGTTCGGTCTCACGAAGAGGAGCAGGCTGAGCCGAGGAAGAGTGGAAGCCGGCACGAGCTGCAATGGCGACAGGAGCAGCCGAGTTGAGCGCCATCATGGCGGGGCGGGCAGCACGAGGAAGCATCGCCATTTTGAAGGACAATTAAGCGAAAGGGGGTAGGAAAAGATGGTGGATGAAGGGAGGATGTTGATAGTGGAACGACGACGACGACGACGACGAAGGCCAAATCTCCAAAACGACCGAATCGAGATTGTGACTTCTCAGAGAGGCACCAGGCGGGCAAGGCGGGAGAGAGTGACGCTTTGGCACTGCGACGGTTCTTCTCACGTTGGACTTGAACTTTCTGTCTCTTTTTTTTGGCACACACCCTCGCAGTCTTGTCTCTGCTCTTTGGTTTACTCACAACTGTGGCTCCTGCGTCGACCGTGTTCTGAATTCGGTTCCGGCTTTTTCCTCTGCTTGGTTGTTCGTGCTTGAATGAATTTCGGCTTGAACTCAGTCAATCAGTCGACTTGAATTCTCGCTCGCGCCCGAAAATCGATCACGAATTCAGCCTGCACGTCCTTTGGTATTGCACCCGGCGCGTGCCTGTACAGGAAAGGCAATCACGAATGAAAACATAATCAACTTCCAAAGAATTCGTGAATGTCTCGTGCGAATGAAGTTGGACTGGCCATGACCAATTCACGCTTCACATTCGTGATTGATTCGTGATTCACGATTGCGATGCGCGTACGGCTTTTCTTCTCGCCTTTTTTTTTTTTTTTCCTCTTCTTTCACTGTTAGCAAAAGGCAAAGCTGAGTCGTGTGGTGGTGCTTGGAAGCGTCTGCTGTTCTGACTCGGACATTCAATGCCATCATCCTCGTCATCACGCCTCTCGTCGCTTCTTGCCCCTCTCCATCATCCTCGACCCTCAAATCACGACACACAGCGCATCTTTTCATCCCACTTGGGCATACCGCACCACACCAAGCACTCGCGCTCTACCGCTTCTCACACATCCTTTCGACTGGCTCGATTTCCATCACACTTCTCTTTCCTCTTCCACCATGTCTGACGCCGATACACTCCACAATGCCGCTTCCTCCGCTGCGCCAGTAGAACAGAAAAACGATTCTGCAGACCTCTTCGGAGGAATGAAGAAGAAGAAGAAAGACAAGAAGAAGCTCGACCTCGACCTCGACCTTGACCTCGACGAGGAAGACAACCAGGAGGACACCGCCGATGCCGAGCAGTCCAACGCAGCAGCCGCGGAGGACGATGAGCTCAACGTGAGTAACCTTGCATCTCGCTGCTCATCTTGAAACCATCGCTGACATGTTTCTTCATATTTGTGCACCCTATCATTATACCTCGCCTTGCCCGCTTCCAGTTTGGCGAGTTGAAGAAGAAGAAGAAATCCAAGAAGAAGGTCGCACTCGACCTAGACGCCTTCGAAAAGGAAATCGGCGAGGCCGATGATCAAGCAGACGATGGAGCAGAGCCCACCAACGATGCATACGCCGACGTGGATGACGAGGAACTCGGCGAGAATCCTTTTGCTCAAGACGAAGTAGACGACATCGACGCAGCGCCAAAAGATGACTCGATTGAAGCATGGCAGGGCACAGACCGCGATTACACATACCAGGAGCTCCTCGGCCGCGTCTTCAAGACGCTTCGTGCACAGAACCCCGCCCTCTCCGGCGACAAGAAGAAGTTCACCATGGTCCCGCCTCAGGTCGCCCGAGATGGTTCCAAAAAGACCGTATTTGCCAACGTCGTCGACATTTGCAAGCGTATGCACCGTCAGCCAGAGCACGTCATCCAGTTCCTCTTCGCTGAGTTGGGTACCATTGGTTCCGTCGACGGCTCCCAACGTCTCGTCATCCGTGGTCGTTTCCAGCCCAAGCAGATCGAAAACGTTCTTCGAAGATACATCACCGAGTACGTCATTTGCAAGACTTGCAAGCGTCCAGAGACCAAACTCACAAAGGAGAACCGTATTTTCTTTGTCACCTGCGAAAAATGTGGTTCTCAGCGTTCCGTCAGTGCTATCAAGAGCGGTTTCCAGGCTCAAACTGGCAAGCGTTCAAAGACTAGGGCTGCTGCAGGTGCGTAAATGCCGGACCGCCCAACGAATCGCCCCGCCGGCTCATCACCATAACAGCCAACCATCGTTGCCAGCTGCTGCCTACTATCGCATACAGCCTACACTCATTGCATGTTCATTCCGACATCTGTATTTGTTCATTCATTCCCCGCATGGTCTCGAGTTTCGCTCATGTGCAATGGTGACTGCGTCTTTTTGTGCTTATTCGCTTCACTTGGTCTTAAGAGTCAAAGCGTTGACAGGTTGCTGAGCCAGCAAGCCTGTTACAAGAACACACAACCACATCGAGCTGTGATCCACGGCTGCTGAGTTCGCGGTCTAGACAACTATGCCAAGCGATGCTTGTGTGCCATCATTCATGATTCACGATTCGTGATTGCTGGGATGCGATTTCTGCAAAGCACTTGTACCATTGTCTCACGAGCTTGTTGACCCTGTCCGAGCAGCGAAATGAGAAGTCTGCCAGCGGCACGTTCTCTACCGCACAGAACGCACCGCCAAGCTCGTCATGCTTCCGGCAGGTTAGGAATCACGAATGTCGATAGCTTGCCATGCTCCTTATCTGCCAAAACGCAACGCAGTCCCGCTGGAACCGCGGCGAGCTCAGTCTTCTTCGGAGTCCCACGGAATAAGGGTAGCAGCGTGCAAAATCGGGTCCGGACAGCTTGCTTATGTCCCTTCGAATCACTAGTCACGAGTGTGGCTCGACTCCATTGGACCTTTCATCGTCGACTGAACCGACAATATTGACGCCAGCAGCTGCAATGTAGCACTGTTCCGGTAAACTGTTCATGTGCCTTCCAATCCGACAACAAAGCGCTACTCAGACCGGCGATAGCAGCGAGGGTTGCCGGGTGAGACAAGCACGAGTCTCGCCAGCTGGCACCTGCTATTGCTTAGACGGTGCACACTATAACTGCATTCATGATTAGCTTTACCGCGGCTGCAAATATCGTCCCACAGGCGACTCTTCGCCATCGACGGAACGTCCGTCGAGCAAAGAAGGACGCCTATAAGGTGCTCAGCCCAGCTTTAGAGATGGCTCTTGTCGAGCGCACCAGCCGTCGTTCCTGTAGCAGCTTTCCTGTGGCACAAACAAGAATCCTGAATACAGGCGTGTGCACAGCAAGTCTCAAGTGTGTTTGCTGGTCGCCATCAGCCCTTCGATATCTTAAGAGCGGCTACAGGTGTTCCTCCTGCGGCACGCCTCGACACGTTCGAATTTATGATTACCGGTCTTGCTTTCTGAATAGCCACACTGTGGAGAGACACAGGTTTTACCCCTAAGCCACCCTCGTATTCCATCGTGCAAGCCTCACCGAGTCATGAGTCATGAGTCATGAGTGGCTCGGGTTGGTCCAGCCGGTGGGGCTTCGAAGCATGAAGTCACGAGTCGATACAGAGCAATTTGTTGAAGCCCAATTCACGATTAGCAACGGAACTCGCGTCAGCCGTCGATTCATGATTCGTGATTGTCTGTCGTCACCATTCACGATTCATGATTGGTCTCTTTCACTTGTCAATCACGAATCTCCCTCGTTGGTCTCTCTCGCTCGTTTGGCTGCTGGCCCTTAACTCACGACTCGTGACTCACTCGTCCATCTCACGTGCTCGCTCGCTCGTTGGCTTAGATTAATTTATTGTATCCATGATTGTATCGACAACAACTGTGGCGCATTGAGCTGTATGTTGGGACCGGTTGATTATGATTGATGGGGGGTGGTTGCTCATCGGAAGCCGCCCCAGCAACCACCCAAGGTAGCTCCCCCTGAAGAGTCACCCGAGCAAGGACCACCAGTTGATTATGATTCATGATTGATGGGGGGTGGTTCCGAAGACGACTTTTTTCCTTTTTTCACGATATATTTTAGATGGGGCGGCCGGCCTCACAAAAACCTCACTGGCGAAGACGTTCTAGATCTCTTCGATCTTGCCAGTATCGGTGTTCCGACACACGAGGAGTCATAGTTGGCTCCTCTAGTGCTGGAAGTCCTAAGCGAGGTCAGTAGCCTTGGAACGGTTGATGGTGCATTAACGATTGTGACTGCGTTCCAGAACCGACCTTGGAGGCACGACCTCATACACGATACCTCAAGGCACACAAAGTCCCGGGTAAGACTGACAGGCATGAGGTGCGAGTCACGACTCCTGCAAGGCCCGAGAAGACCCCCTGCACTTCCTTCTCTGCGACAATCTCGCCCTTTCATGAAATGAGCTCAAGGTGTTCTTCGCAAGGTTGGTCACCTGAACAGAAACCAGCGCCTCACAACCTTCAGATCGAGTCTAAACGAGCCCAAGTCGTGAGTTCCTTCTGTCGATGGCAACTACCTTCGTGCGAGGTTCGCAGCGCATGGGTCAGCGCAGACGCCGATCATTGACCACAATCGTGAATCCCCACCTCCTCCCCTTCGTCAACTACTCTTGACCTGAAAGCGACACATGATATCCTCATTTTATATAGTTACGTTATCACGAATCGTGAATAATGAATCATGAATTTATGACAAACAAGCCCACAGCATAAAAAGGCCTCGACTCGCGACTGTTTTGCCAGTCACGAGTCATGAGTTTGTAACGTTGGTGGCCACCAACGTCCTCTTCTTGGTGTAGAATATTCCAATTCTTGGTGAATCTTTAGCGGGCGCTAGATGATCGAAGTCTCCCTTTCCTTAGAGAGGCGAGTTGGGACTGAGTAGTGGTCGAGAATGGTTTGGAATGTATTTGGATAGTGTGAATTGGACAAGGGACTAACTACAAAGTGTGAGCGTTCCCTCTGTGTTTATGTACATGAGTCGACTGGAGTATCCTACATGAGCTTCTCCCTATACGTCGCCTGCTCATACAACTGACTAGCTGTGGCCACAACTGGCCAGATGCGTGAGTCTGTTCTCTTTCAGGTTCTATCACTTGGTGCGAGTCGTGAGTCTGTAGCCAACGGCATATTCCCACAGTCGTCCAGCAACTTGTGTGAATTTACCCTGGGCTTCTCGCTACCAGCGCTATGTTATGGACCGGGTAAAACCCCGGCGTTCTGAGACACCTACTCGTACCCGTCCGGTGACTGAGAGGGTTGCGGACATTCCGCGAGCTTACTCGTTCCCATCCGGTCACTCATGTGTACCGTTTGGGTAACTGCAAGGGCTGCATGATTGTGGGCGATCAGACTAAACGCCAATCGTAGATATTCTAACATAGAAGAACCGTCTTCTAACAAATCATGAGTATATGCTACGGGCATAACATGCGTTACGCTGTGTCCCTAAAGCATTCATGATTGCGGGCATTAGTTTCTGATATTCGTGATTGTGTCTCGCTGCTTGAGGCGACGATTTGCGATCCATTCGTGATTAAATCTATGCATACACGCTCATGATTCACGATTCGTAATTTTGTTAGAATATCTGCAATTCGTGATTGGAGCTTAGTCTGATCGTCCACAATCACGAATCGTAAATCATTCACGATTCATGATCCCTCCTGTCACCCGACCGGGACACATGAGTGACCAGACGGGAACGAGTCTATCCTCAACAATTTCATCTCCCCGACGGGAACGAGAACCACAAATTATCCTCAACAATCAAATTCACTGATTTACCCGACGGGAACGGGCAAGCCCGCGGTATGTCCGCAATCGTAAATATGCCCGCAAGTAACGTAGCTCACCAGAGTCGTGAGTCAAGAGTTTCCACGATTCATGTCACAGCGCTGGTAGTGAGAAGCCCAGAGTAGATTCACGATTCACACAAGTCGCTGGACGACTGTGGGAATATGCCGTTGGCTACAGACTCGCACCAAGTGGTGGAACCTGACAGATAACAGACTCATGTATCTGGCCAGTTGTGGCCACGGCTAGTCAGCTGTATGAGGAGGCGACGTATAGGGAGAAACTCATGTAGGATACTCCAGTCAGCTCATGTACATAAACACAGAGGCGCTCACACTTTGTAGTTAGTCCCTTGTCCAATTCACACTATCCAAATACATTCCAGACCATTCTCGACCACTACTCAGTCCCAACTCGCCTCTCTAAGGAAAGGGAGACTTCGATCATCTAGCGCCCGCTAAAGATTCACCAAAATCTCAATAATCCACCCCTTTTCAGGGAACATGTCGGAGAAAAACATGATTCACGATTGCACGAGGACAGCCTGTTAGAATATCTACGATTGGCGTTTAGTCTGATCGCCCACAATCATGCAACCCTTGCAGTAACCTAACCGGTATACACGAGTGACCGGACGGGAACGAGTAGGTGTCTCAGTACGCGCGCTATACGCGCGCGACACGCACTCAATACACCAGCGGTACGTCCGCGGTACGCGTGCGATACACTCGCAGTACGCGCGCCATACGCGCGCGACACGCGCTCAATGCACCCGCAGTACGTCCGCGGTACGCGTGCGATACACTCGCAGTACGCGCGCCATACGCGCGCGACACGCGCTCAATGCACCCGCAGTACGACCGCGGTACGCGCGCAAGTATAGTAACTCGCCAGAGTTTCCCCGCTTCACAACATAGCGCTGGTAGCGAGAAGCCCAGAGTAGATTCACACAAGTCGCTGGACGACTGTGGGAACACGCCGTTGGCTACAGACTCGTACCAAGTGGAAGAACCTGAGGGAGAACAGACTCATGCATCTGGCCAGTTGTGGCCACAGCTAGTCAGTTGTATGAGGAGCTGACGTATAGGGAGAAGCTCATGTAGGATACTCCAGTCGACTCATGTACATAAATACAGAGGGAACGCTCACACTTTGTAGTTAGTCCCTTGTCCAATTTACACTATCCAAATACATCCCAAACCATTCTCGACCCTACTCAGTCCCAACTCGCCTCTCTAAGGAAAGGGAGACTTCGATCATCCAGCGCCCGCTAAGGATTCACCGAGAATATTGAATAGGTTATGAGCCCAATCAATGATCAAGACCTTGCCTTCTCCTCTATGAGGGTTGGACTACCCAAACGGCTGATGTCCTCGGAGGACTACTTCGAATGGGCGACCTCGATGCAAAATGTCCTTTCGTGCAAAAACGCGAACTTATGGTTCATCATCGAGGGACGACTCGTCAAACCCGAGGAACATCTGGGTGAGGGAGACCTTAAGGAAGTGAAGCTCGGCAACAAATTCCCTACTAAGGATATCGCCGAGTACTATCGAGCTGACGTGGAAGCACGCAGCATACTCCTCAACTCCCTTGGACCCGCCCAACAAGCCCTGGTCGATACGTCAACTACTGCTCGAAAAGTCTGGGAGAAACTTCGCGAGAACTACGCGCAGAACGTTGCTCAGCAGATTGCTTCACTCGAAGCGCAGTTGGCGAACCTCTACCAAGGAGATGACAAGATCAACGTCTACTCCTACAAGTTGGAGACTATCTGCAGGAAACTTGACCACGTGGATGCTCCGGTTAGCGGACTTCGCAAACTGAGAACCTTTCTGCGTGGCCTCGGTCCCCAGCACGATGTCTGGCGAAAGATCTTCTACTTCAACACTCGTCTCTTCTTCCAGAAGGAAGGAGATTCCGACGAAACAGCCAACAAGAAGGCCCTGGAAGACTACGAAATTGCCGTCAGCACGATTATGGCTGAAGAAGCCGAGCAAAAGTCTTTCCGGCGCCAATACCCAGCTCGGGCCATGCAAGCCCAGTCGCAGGCCTGTCAAAAAGGGCAAAGACAAATTCTGCACTAACTGCAAGAGGGATAACCATAACCTCGAAGACTGCTTCATGGAAGGAGGTCCCAAACACAAGGATCGCACCGAGAAGCAAAAGCAGAAGAAAACCAAGAAAGTGACGGGAAACCTGGTATCAAGTCGACTCCGACGAGATGAATCTGTGTCTCCACGTGTCCACACCCGATGACAACGTCGCTCCCCAAAATGAAACCTGGATCATTGACTCTGGCGCAAGCCGACACATGACCGGCGACAAGACCCTCTTCTCGACGTACGGACCATCTCCTGTCCAGGAGGTATTCGTCGCTGACAACAGAGGAGTTCCGGTTGCTGGCATGGGCAACGTCAGACTGGTGATGAGTAACTCGAAGGGATCGCGGAAGTCGATTACACTTCAAGATGTCCTCCACGTTCCAGGA
>NC_026481.1:373771-494375 GCF_000328475.2 Mycosarcoma maydis
ATAACCATTTCGAGGGCGGGCAAAAGGCAAGACGTCAACAATCGTGAATCATGAATGTCGAATCGAGCGGAGTTAGAATCGTGCATGAATTCTCGATCTTCGTCAGCTCGACAGGTGCCGACCACATCCTGTAAAAAATTCAATTCAAGATTCACGATTCGAACCTACCAGGGAAAAGCAGTCGGGCCAATGCGCTAACCACGCGAACGAAATAAGCGAGGGTCCGACGTGACTGCGCATCCACGCCCGACTTTTTTTATGCACTTCCGCTGCGAGTCTGCTATGAGACTGTGGCCGTTTCGCATCCAACTGTTTCATCATTTGATCCCGCGCTGCAAGGGTATATTTGAATCGAAGCGCGAAGCCTCACAGCAAATTGTTGTACCGAATAGTTGCTCCGTCTTCGGTTCTCGGCTTCCAATCTTGGATGCAGCTACCGATTCGATACTCAGTGTCTCATATCTTTCTAGGCAGGAACGCCCTCAATGTCGATATCGAGGCGCGACTCTGCCGAAGGGTATCCTTACACGGTGACTTGACCCAACGGTGGGGCAAGGTTCCGTCGCTTTCGATCCGCTTGTCTGTTTGACAAAACTACGCAGTGGCGCAAAACTGATGCGTGAGCCCACCACATATCCAAGCTTGCCTCTCCTTGTTTCGTTTCGTTTAGCTTCATTTCGGCAACGAAACCACCGATGCCAGGAAAGTGCGGGCGGATAACAGTAGTGCGGTGAGCACAGATAGCTGCGTCCTGCCAAACGTTTCGGACATACAGTAGACACTCGATCAGAGTCCAAGCTCAGTATGTACAATGTTTTGATGTGCTGATGTGCATAACGTCGGTTTGCGAAAGGAGCCGCTGCTTAAATTGATCTGTCATGTTGGTACCTTATTTAATCTCTCATCGTTCTTCTGCACCATGCAGTAAACACTTTGTCTGGACCTCTCGCCTTTCCTGTCTCCGCCTCACTACTTCCGAGCTTTCATAGGTGCCTGGGTCTGCTGAGGGTCAGAAGAACTCATGGACCTGGTCCGCGCTTGTGCCTTCAGTTGACGATATCCCAGTTTGGAGATGAAATTAGCAAATGTAGCAAGTGTCATCTCAGACAACTTGCCAGTGACAGTTTCGCTTGCGAGTAGGCACACAGACAAAGTACGTCACTGTCTTTCAGACAAGGTGAGGTGGGCTTGTGCTGTTCTTCGATGTTCAGAACAAAAAAAAACAAAAACACACACACACACAACAACAACAACCAAGTTGGTCAATGAAACAAGAATAAGTTTCACGATTGCCAAAGCGATTTGTTGACTCGAAAATGTCACCAACAAGCCTCGGTTAGCCTCGGCTTGTGCTTTCTGACATTCTCCGCTCGATCCGCCCCCACTCCGAATGCATTTTTCAAATTGCTGTTTTGTATTATTTTGGCCGTACAGTAAAATCCAGCTGTGCGCAAGGGACCTGCAAGTGCACTTCGGCTGAACCATTTTTTCGATTTTTCTTTATGCCGTTCTGCTTATCTGTGGTGCGTAATTTACTGTATATTCATGGTTCTGCATCTCGTGGAAGCGTTGCATGATTTCTGCTGGCGCGTCCCTTGGCGTTCGACATTTTCCTGTCTAGTTTTGGTTCCTGACTCGGGATTCGGCATCCGTTGGAAACTTCTTAAGTTAGTTAGTCAGTCCACTTTGTCAGTCCACTTTCAGCCGCGCGTGCCGCTGCTGTGGTCGTCGTCCCCTTTTCTCTCGGGGAAATAGCAGGCATTGGAGCAGACATCGCGGTGTAGCACGAGTGCGGATGATACAGCTCGCTTCGCTCGGAATAGCATTCCAGAGTTTCGTCCTAGCATCGAGCGCCGCATCCTGTTGTAGAGATGCCAATCTATCCGGAACTCAGCCACTTCCATGAATTTCTCTTGCAGTGGACACATGCTCTTCTTCTTGGTTTCTCTCACTCGGATCCGCGTCCACGCTTCTTTAACTCGTCCGGCTGTCCACGATGATCGTTCCCTGGTCTACTACTGCTTCTCTAGTTCTACTTTTGCTTCTGCTTCTGCTTCTACTTCTACTTTTGCTTCTGCTTCTGCTTCTGCTTCTGCTTCTGCTTCTGCTTCTGCTTCTGCTTCTGCTTCTGCTTCTGCTTCTGCTTCTGCTTCTGCTTCTGCTTCTGCTTCTGCTTCTGCTTCTGCTTCTGCTTCTACCTCTTCCTCCACTTCTTCCTCCACTTCCGCTATCCTCACCTCGTCGTCGTCGGCCTTGCTAAACCACTTTATGCTGTCTCTCAATTTATCATTCATAGAACTACATTCTGAATGTCTCGCTTGTGGGGCCTGGCTGTCTGCTAACTCGACGCTCTGCCAGGGCCAGCCTGATCTTTTAATTTATATTTTTCTGATTTTTGGGGGGTTTTTTTCCTGCACTTCCACCATTCTTGGCTTTTTCACTCTCCGCGGCTCCTCACATTTTTCCGGTTCCAGCAAGTTGTGACGCACCGCTCCAACTATGCGCGCTTCGGGTCATTGGCCACGCGCATGCTTTGCGCTTCCGCTTCAAGCCCTTCCGGGTTTGCTTTGCCGTTAGCTAACTGTTGGCCGTTTTGTTCCATGTTATTGTACCTCTTTCCGCTCCACCTCGCGACTCCAGCTCGTCGGCTGAATCTGCTTCTTGAGTGTGGGCTCTCGTTTACACCGCTATGCGTGGGTTGGACTCAGTGTCTCGCTTAGCTCGCAACTTGCGTGAGGCATTCAATTTGTTTTCCGGTTCTTGAATTGTAGTCGTGAGTCGTTCTTGGAAGCTCGGCACTGCATCCCCCATCTCACCTTCCCGAGCCAGGAGTTGTGGCTTGAGCTGCAGCCTCAGCCCGATAATGTTTGCCGAACAACCCCTCCGTTTGCTCTGACAAATGAACCTCGAACTCAAAAGCCTCGTGGCCGCCTTTCTCTCTTTTTGTGTACACCACGCCTCTTGCCCGCATTCATTGTCGCATGCCGCATGAAAAGTTCAGCATCGTGTACAGCCAGATTCGTGCTTGTTGGCAGCAATCGATGGAACGCACAGCTGACAACCAGTGCCGTGGCAATGCAACCCGAACCCAACTTCAACTTATGACACCGTCTTTTGACCCTGATTCAGTCGACCACCAGCCAACGCACCAACGCACCAATGACCCTCCTTCATCCCTCCTCTGTGTTGCACTGTTTTTCACTCAACCGGCCCCTTTCGGCTCTCTCAATTCAGCTGTCTCCCCCCTCCGTTGCGCTTTGGCTGATGGCGTGCCCCTCTTGTGAATACCAGCATCACCCATGAATCTGTGCCTTCGCATTGCCGTTCAGAGAAAAATAGGGCTGATCTGCTGGATCTCGTCCTTTCGCCTGTCAGCTCCCCTTTGGTTCTAGACTTAAGCCTCGTTTCTGTTCCTCACCTTTGCGGAGGATCTGGTGGCTCGGCTCGGATCCTAGTTTTTCCTTCCTTTCTGTGTTTCTCTCATCCACCTTCCATCTCGTCGCCCACCTTTTCTACTTACCACCATTGACAGCCCGCTGCACATCCTTGTCCGAGCTGTCTCCGCCTTCTGCGCCCTCACTAACGACCACATCATCCACCACCTCCCACCTGCTTCATATACGCACGAGTCCCTCCGACCGAAGCTCGAAAACGACCCTCCCCTCCTTTACTAAACGAAAGCCGCTTGGTCCATCCCGTACCCACGTGCATCGTTCTGGTACTGCACAGGTACCAACCAAAGTCAGGCCGTCACGTTGTTGTCATAGCCTCAACGAACAAGAACTCCTTTAAAGCATCCCTGCATCTTGCTCATATTTGGTTTCGCTTGCTTGGATTTTTTTGGATCAGTCCGCTGCAGCATTGGATATCAGCGCCGAATTGCTTCGTCCTGACACAACTCAGCCCACACAGAGCAGGGTCCGACCGCCGGTAAGGGCCATCATTGTTCTGCAAAGCCTATCGCGTCGGGCGTGCATCTTCATCCCTACGGATCTACACACGCCAGTCTGACATTTGCTTTCGAGTAGCCCACCGCCCCGAGCCGCAATCCCTTCATTTTGGCTTGCCCATCTGCCGGTCAACGCCCACCCACCGAAACCCAGACGAAAACGTCCGTCACTCTCATTGGCCTATCAGGGCAAGCAGCAAATCGTGCGCCCACCTAGGCCAGCAAGCAGATCAGAGTAGGAACGACCATAAGCTAGCAGGGCACCTTAAATCAGGCTGAGCACAGCAAAAAAAAGAGGACAAGTCGAATCTTTCCCACTGCTGTAGCATCTTTCATCCCGCTGCTTCGCTGCAACCCTGGATTCGCAAGTGCTTCGCATTACACCAACAACAGACCAGCGCACACGTTTCATCTTGCGCGAGCTGAAACTGAAGCTTTTGCTCCAAAACGGATCTTCTCAGCGACGCCTTGAACAACCTTGACAATCTGCTTTGATGCGCATTGATCGCACCTGCTGCGAATAGCACCTCGTGATAAGTCGACGACAACAATCAGCAAACAGATTTCATCTCAATTAAGAAGAGTCTTCCTCGCCCAGTCATCAGATCTCTGCGGTCGTACACCGCACCTGAACCGCTTTCTTAACTCGGCCGCGTCGGATTCATTGTTCCGACGCTTGCCCTGGAGGCTGCTATGATGAGCACCGAACGACAAGCTAGCGGGCTCGGGCCATCTATGACGGCCAGCTCGCCTCGAGCACACCACAGTCAGGCGGTTCCAAGAGACATGCAACGACCCGTCAAGTCGGAGGCATCCGCGTCGCAACCACCACCTGCAAGTCCAGATCGCAAACGACCGCGATACGAGCCGGCATTGGCATCTCGCGGAACGGCCGAAGAAGAACTCGATGAATTGGAAGAGTCTGAAGACACGACAAAACGTCCGCGCGGCGAATCCGACGAGCCAAAGTTTGAGCGCAAAGGATCTGGCCCAGAAAGCATCAGCCGATCGTCCTCTGCAGCAGCTCATCATGCTCATTGGGCTGGTAGAAGCGCGTCTGCGAACCTCGACTCACGATATCACCAACAGCAGCAACAGCAACAGCAACAGCAACAGCAACAGCAACAGCAACAGCAACAGCAACAGCAACAGCAACAGCAACAGCAACAGCAACAGCAACAGCAACAGCAACAGCAACAGCAACAGCAACAGCAACAGCATCAACAGCATCGTGGACGTCAAGGCATTGACTCGGGCGGAGCGCAAGAGCCGCGTCGCTACGAATTCGAACGACCCCATCCCAGCCGATACGATCCCGGACCAGGGGTGAGAGAGGATGGGCGTCACATTGGTGGTCTGGTCGGTGAGCGATACGGAGGAGAGGCGGATCGCGAGTCTCGCGGTCGTTTCGCGATGGAGGGCAAGATGGAATACAACTCGTCGACCACGCGTATGCCGCCCCCTGGAGCGGGCGATCATCCGAATCTTCCGCCAGGCTTCCGAAACCGCCCTTCTTCGCCGCCACCGAGGTTGCCCGGCTTCGCTTCGCTGGAGCACGAAGGACTCGGCCATCGTGCGCGAGAAGATGGCGTTATGGGAGGTGCCTATGCCAGCTCTCCTCGTCGCAGCATTCCTTTTCATGGTCCGTCGTACGGCAACTATGCGCTGCCACCCAGTCGCACTCCACTCATGCACCACCACCCAAGCCCAACCCCTTCGACGTCATACGGAAATCCACCTATGATTCACCCAGCTCTCGCCGGGTTGCCTGGTGCTGGAGGAGGACCTGGCGGAAAGCAACAACCCAGCTTCGTCAGCAAGCTCTACTCAATGCTCGAGGATCCTTCCATTGCCGATCTGATCAGCTGGGGTTCTTCTGGCACCGTCTTCAGCGTCGCCAACCCCGCCGAATTCTCGCGGTTAGTGCTTCCGAACTGGTTCAAGCATTCCAACTGGCAGTCGTTTGTGCGTCAGCTCAACATGTACGGATTCCACAAAGTGAACCACTCGTACCAGGGAAATCCGACGGACGAAGTGCAGGTGTGGGAGTTTAGACATCCAAGTTTCCGCCGCGGCGAGATTGCGCTTCTCCACGATATCAAGCGCAAGAGCTCGAGGCAGAAGAGGGGAGGTTCGCCTCGCGGCAGCATCGGAGGCGCCGACATGCGTGCTGACAGGAGCGGCGGAAGTTCGACCCCATCTCCCGAAGTGCCATTGGCTACCATACCTGGACACGACGGAATGCGGATAATGGGTGGCATGGGACCAGGCGGGCATCGAGGTGGACGTGAGTTCGCCTACGGCGACGATCGCATGGACGGTCACGCATATGTGGATCGCCGCGAGATGCGTGGCTACGCCGGCGAGCGAGACTACAGCGCCAGTGGCCCCAGGGGAATACCTGCGGACGAATACGGCTACATGCGCGGCGGTAAGATGGAAGGTCAGCTTGGCATCACCACTGGCGGTCCTGGTGCTGGCGCCGGCATGGGTCCACCTTTTGCGCCTGGAAGCGACGAGAATGCGCGTCGAGCAGTCGAGCCTATCATGGAGCGCGCCGAGGCAATGGGCCGTTTCGAAGACCTTTCGGAGCGCACCGACGCCATCATCCGACACGCTTCTTTCCTTGAAAGTCAGATTCGCCTCCTCACAGATCAACTTATCGATGCGCGAGCTTTCACAGAGTCGGCAGTGCGCGACGAAATGATTCTGATGCTCGACCGTTTGGAGCGTGCGCTCAGCTCACCTACCCCACCGGGCGTCGATCCAACAGCAAAGATGGTCGAAGTGCTTCGTGGTCAGCTGTCTTACTACTCTCATCGCAGCGCTGGCCCCAACGATCGCGTCAACAAGCCACCCGCACCGACTGGCAGTGCTGTTGGCACTGGCACCGATCCCAAGCGTCCCAGTGTCTAATCGAACTCTTCAATCTCTCTATACTTTCTCCCTTGTTCTCTCTCTCTCCCACATTTACACTGTGTGACACGATGAATCTTTAATCTGGTTGCCTTGCAACGTCTTTTCCACAAGCCTGCCTCTCTCTCTCTCTCTCTCCCCATTAACATCGCGTCTCCTCTGATGCACATCGTCTCTCGCGCCATATACTGACTCTAGCTGAATCACAGTCAGGCTCGTACTGGCCACTGTACTCTGTGTAATGTATCTCCACTAATCAAGATATTGCTTCTTCACTATCTCACTGTATCTTTTCCCCGTTTGGTTCGCACACCATAGAACACTCAAGGGGCGAACGTTAGACATGATTCAGTGTTTGAAAAGCTGAGACCAGATGAAAGGCTAATGTACAAATGTGGGTCGTGGACGAAGAAGACAAAAGCGCGAGACGATAACGATGCTGGGAGATTTTCTTGCCAGATAAGGCGGGTTTGGAAGGAACGGATTGGAAGATCTTACGTGGGGAGCGAAACGAGGCGCTTGAGAATGTCAACAGATGTAAGAACACCTACCACTCGAATTCACCATTGCACTTGGCAAAGAGATAGTCTCGACCATCGATCGAGGCGACGCCGTCCTTAAGCACACACTTCCACTTGTTCTTGACGCGCTGAACCTTGTCGTACAGGCAAAGCACCATGTCATCGTTGTCGCCATCGACGCCGCCGTCCAGATCTTCGTCGTCCGAGTCATCCAGATCACTTCCGATCTCGTCATCGTCGCTGATGCGTTTACGTTTCTGACCAGCCGCCGCATCATCATCCTCTGCTTTGACCGATCCAGCCACACCGTCTTGGCCTTTACCATCGGCTGCTCCATCTGCGACATCGGTCGAGCCATCTCCACGGGCCACCTTGGCACGATGCTGATCAGCGCCGTTGCTGCGGGAATTTTGACCGTTGGCGTCGTCATCCTCAGTCTTGACCTCGTTCTTGGACTCTTGCTTTTTGCTCGACCGCGACTTGGCAGGCGGCAAGGCCGGAGCTCCCTCAAACTCGGCCACCTGTGTTGCGACGATCTTGGCTTCCCAAGAGCGCTGCAGCTCCTCTAGCACCTCCTTTTCGATTCCCATCTCCTCGAAGTCTTGACGAACATTATTGACAACATCGTCAATGATGCTCCTGTACAATTGGGACTGCGAGGTTCGAAGGCATGAGCGGGAATGTGAGTTAGTATCTGCTTTGTGTTCAGAAATTTATGGAGTTGCAGGCCGCGAGACGTCAAGGACGCAGACGACACTTACGACTACCTTGTTACTCATTGTTGCACGACAGTAGCTCGGTTGGCTAAATCGATATCACAGGATCAAGCTAAACAAGTACACAGCTCGTTTTTGCGAAACCCAGCTGCGGAAAACGCCTCCTATCTCCCTATCCGGGGCTCGTCAGGCGTTGCTGGTTTGCCTCAGCGCGATCACGTTGACGCCTGGACGAGATGCTGAGGTCCCGTCGGAAATTGACCGACAAAGTGAGTCGACGTTCGTCCCGGGCGATGCGTTATTCCGGTTACTCGAGAGAGATCAACCGCTTGAACAACCTCCACTATACCCGCGCAGCCAAAGCCAATGACCAGAGTTCGATTGTAGCTGCAGGCCTAACGACGCAATCGAATTACCGGAGCTATTACCGGACAGGCCCGGAGGTTGAGAAATCCGGGAGTGTCTCGAAGAAAGGATTAAGATGGTGTAGAGAGGGAAGGATGCGTATATATATGTTTGTGGCGATGGAAGCCGCGCCGGCTGTCCGATTTCGATGACTCAGCTGCTTCACTCGCACGATAAACAGTCGATCACGAAGTGAATCGAGTCTGCAAAGTGACCTCAAGCTGGATATTCAAGTTAAGTCGCGACGCGCTTCTTTACCCTCATCCGGAACGAGCGCTTTAGACTGAGTTGGATCACGCCTGAATCTGGTGATGGAAAAACCAAGCACGAAGCTTGGCCTCGAAATTGGCGATTGATTTCTCCAACTGGATCCCAATCGGGAACCGCATATTGGAGCACGGCCCCTCGTGAGCGCGACTCACGACTCACGACTCTGTGCAAAAGCGCGCCAGGAAGACCTTGCGAATCGTGAATATTCCACAGCAACAGAGCTGACATTTCATACCGCTCCACCTTTGCCATCTTGACCATCCATCTCACTACCACCACCTTCGGCAAGGCATTTTGCGCATCGTCCACCGTCCCCCGTCCCCTCTTGCAAACGTGCTTTCTTCGTCTGCTCCGAATCGTTCCCTCCGGTCTCAAGCATTCCGCGGAACCTGCCGCCTTCACAAGACTCTAACCGCCGAAGCTTTTCCTCGGTGCAGGCTTACATACTGTCGCTTTCCTCTGGTTTCTACGCACATCAGACCGGACCGCTGGCAACCTAACCGTAAATCTCATCTGATTTCACCGGCCACATCAACAATGTCGGGCACAGAGAAGAAGTCCAAGGAGGCTCAGCTTAACCGCACCTCGCATAAGTTGTAAGTCTGTGACAAGTAGCAACATTTCTTGGCGAGAGACACTGCTGACGTCGTTTGCCGCTTGCCCCTCTGCTGTTGACCCACAGCCAAGTTGATGATGTCGTGCTCGCCAAGGTCCGTGGGTTCCCTGCATGGCCAGGCATTGTTATGGCCGACGAAAACGTGCCCTCAGCCGTTTTGAAGGAACGACCGGTCGCCAAGCACCGCGATCTCTACACCATTCGCTTCTTTCCCGCCGCTGACTATCACTGGGCTTTCTCCAAGGACCTCGAATTGCTAAACAAGGACAAGATCGACTCTTTCCTTGCCGGACCGAATCGGAAAAAGGGTGATCTGCGACAGGCCTACGAGATCGCACGCGACCCTCAATCCTGGAATGAAGAGCAGAACACCATTGTGCATCGGTACGAGCAGTCCTTGCTAGACGCCGCGGAGGAGGAAGAGGAAAATGAGGATCAGCTCGAAGAAGAAGGCGATGAGGATGGCGAACCATCGAGCAAGAAGAGGAAACGTGCTGCCGAGACGGGCAAGGTTCGTGAGAGCGCAGACAAGCGCAAGAAGACCAAGGCATCAGAAGCCGCCAAGAGCAAACCAGAGAAGCCCGTCAGCAAGGCTGTCTCTGCTACGAATGGCGAGGACAAGTCGGAAGAGTCGCGGGATCCCGAGACCAAGAAGGTCAAAGAGTGGCGACACAAGGTGCAAAAGGTGTTCCTCGGCAGAGACGGTACCATCAATGCCGAGGATATGCCATCAGCAGATGCCACGTTCAGCACAATCGAAGAGTACGACGGCATGACGGCGGAGCATTTGCGCTCCACCAAGATCGGCAAGGTGATGAAGAGGGTGATGCAGTTGGCCGACATCCCACGCGACGATGAGTTCCACTTTAAGGACCGAGCGGAGACGTTGTGCGCTAAATGGGGGGCCATCATGGCGGCTGGAGACGCTCCCAAGTCAGAGGCTGCGGAGCGCGCTGGTGAACCCGCCAAAGAGAATGGTGATGCAGCACCTCACAATGAGGCAGAGTCCAAGTCAGAAGCCGAAGCAGCGCCTGCGCCTGCGTCTGAAGCTTAGACAGTGGCATCCGCATCCGACGCTACAGCAGCGCCCACACGAAGAGCATCACTCCACCTCAGCCGCACACATCGTTGAGCCGCTCTAGCTTCGCTCTAGCTTTGCTCTGCTGGACAATGTAGCTTTGCAAAGCCTACTCTTTGCACTAATCCCTTGGCCACCCTGGCAAAAAGTGGCGCTTTCTACTCGAAAGCACACACTCCGGATCCATTACCTCGTCTCTCCAAACGACCCAAGGGCACCTGCAATGCCCTCGCGCTTGTAGTAACATGATCTCACCACTGATCCCACTGTAACTTTACAAGGTCTCGATACCGCTTCGCTTTTCCTTCTCCATCCTGTCTTTGGTACGGCTCATTCCTTCCTTTACACACATATGGCTGCTCGATCCTCTGTGCAGCGCATCGTCGCGTGCAGACGGCAAGCCAGGCTTCTTATGTCTTAGTATGCTCGAAATTGAACGTTTTTTCATTCCTTTTGCTGAGTGGGTAGTCTGGCCGCGACATCTAGTGGGACGTCTGCTGGCAGATGTGGTGGTGCAACCATGTTTTGTGTGATGTTGCGTACGTGTTGCTCCTGCTGATGAGTCTGGGCGCTCCACTTTTGTGTCAGCGCAAGAATGCTTGAAGCAACCTGGTTCGAAGGCCCGGTGATCTGTTGCTGCAAGACCTGCTCCAGGTTGCGCTTCAAGTCTTGATCGAGTCCTTGGCTGAAACGCTGCCAGTCGTCGCGGAATCGGCGACGATACTTGTTGTACTGACCCTGCATCCTCCATCCGACCAGTGTGAGCATCAAAAGACCCAGGCCAAGACCTGTAGCTGGGTCAAGTGCAAGCGAGGCAGATGAAGCGTCGACCAGTCCAAGCGACGAGCCGAGCACGCTGGCTGATCCAACACCTGCAGCAGTAACGGCGACAGCAGCTGAGCTTGTGACGACAAGCTGGCGCGATTTAGATGCAAGCACGTCGATGGGTCCGCCAGCTTCGAGGAGCTGAGCACGTCTGCGATGGATGGGCTCCATCAGTGTTGAAGGCTCGATAGTGCGCAGCTTGGACGAACGATAAGCCTCGGCTTGATTCGAGACCAATACAACGTCGCGAGAAGCAGTAGCAATGCTCGAGCTGAGTTGCTCAGCCAACTTTCGGAAACGAACAAGCAGCTGGTCCGCCGCTCGAACTTGCTCCACTTGCATAGTGGCAAGACGACCAGATTCATACGCGAGATCGGATTCGAGAGAGGCAGCAAAGCCAGCACAGGCTGCCTCAAGCTCCTTGCGAACGTCATCGACCTTCCAGACCATCTTCCACCACTGCAACTTCGTGTTGAAGGTAAGTTCGATCGAGTTGTCGGTCTGCTGCATAGCTTGGTCGACGGCGCTGAGCGATCCAGGCGAGGCTGGACGCCATACTTTGATCTCGTCACTGCAGAGCTGACCGGTGTAAGTGGCAGCAGGTGGCCAAATGCGTTCGATGGATTGCTTGATTGTCGCACTCTCGTTTTGCTTTGCCTCGCTCGCAAGAGAGCGAAGCTGATACAAACACGCCAGGTTATGCTTGACAATAGCCATCGCTTCGTCAAGGCAATGCTGAAGCAGAAAGGCTGCAGACTGCGCGACCATAGTTCTCGAGTCCTGTCGAGAGTCCAACGCCTGAACGATATCGATGACAGAGCCAACATTCGAACGCTGATATCGGCTGCTAAAGTTGTCCCAGTAAGCAGGAGAGGCCGAGTTGGTCGATACGGGAGAGACTGGCTGTTGTTGCTGCTTGTCTAGGGCCTGTCGGAGAGCCGCATTGGCAGTAAGAGCGTCCGAAATCCGTACCGAGACCAAGTTGGGAGCGACGAGCTCAGAAATCGATGCTCCGGTGGCTGCCTCGAGCGCTTCGACGATCTGGTTATGCTTCAATCCAAGGATGGAATTGACAATGAGATGAACATTAGGCTTGGCAGCAAAGCGGGAGAGAAGGTCGTGAGTTGCGTCGCCACGCTCGCTAGGACTATGCGACCGGTGTGCTGATCTGCTGAGCGCGTAATCATCCGTGACAAAGAGAACAGCCTCGGCGTCATAGATGAGATCGTAGGTGGTTTCAGTGAGGACGGGATCGATGAGGACAATGATCTCAAGATTTGCCTGTTGGAGCCAGTGACGATCCAAAGTAGCAGAGTTGGTCTCGAGGAGTTGCGACGGTCCTGGCGCATACTTGATGTGGAAGGGTTGCGAAGCGGAAGAGTCCATCAGACCGGCCAAGATGAGTTGTGCTTCGCTAGTTTGGGACGAACTCAGTTCTCGAAGCGGCTCGTCGATGATGCTGATCAAAAGTTGTTGCGTTTGGCTGAGTGAGGATCCCACCAAGACAACACGATTGAGAACACGCTGTCCTACTGCAGTGTCCAAGCTCTGTGCTTTGCGCGTAAGAGAGTCGACTCTGCTGCGCCATTCTGACCCAAGCACCCGGCTGTCCGGTTCGAGAATACTTTGTGCGCAACGAGCTATGGCGCTGAGCGATTCTGGTCGCTGGGTCGCGGAGAAAGTGGTCGTAGGCGAACGATTGATGGCCTCGACGGCTAGTGTCCGTGGAGAAGCTGTGTGAAAGGACTGTGCCGTTACGGATGGCCGCTGACGATGGCAAGCCCGAGCTGAACTTGTGCAAAGACCAGCAGAAGGTCCTACACGCTTTGTGGGACCCACCAAGCTGCGAGGCCGCAGACAGAGACACCGTCGCATTCTTATTGACGGCGCAGAAGGCAGCTTTACAGCCAAGCCGTTGTTGGCCAGCATCTAATCACGAATGACGCTCTGCGCAAAACTCGCTAGAATGTGTGAGTAGCTGTTGGTTGCGAGATGATCCAGCGCAGTTCCGCTACTTGCCGAAGCTGAAGCTTGCTTGTTGTTCGTGGTTGTTCAACATCGTGAATCGATCGTGAATCGTGATTGTTCTGGCGCGACCAAAAAAGATCTAATCGTGATTTCCACTGTGAGATTTTAGTCTCGGCGTCGGCACCGAGAAAACGCAGTCAGTTTGAGCAAATTCGAGATTTTGAGATTTTCGTCTTCGCCCTCATCTTGCGACATCACCATCATCAAGTCTCGACTCGCCCTTTCCACCCTTCTCGCCCTCTCTGCACTTCCCTTCTCGGCAGGACATCGACCGCTCTCTCGACAAGATCTCCCTTGAGGTCGCTTGCGGTTGAGTTCGAATTCTCTTTCTAACTCTCGCCACGGTCCTCCTGGCCGATCGAGGCGAGTTGGAACTCCTCCTGCCCTCCCTTCTCTACTTCCGTACCCTCGGCCTCTTTTTACTGGTCTTTTGACTTTGCATTCCTCCAGATTGCCTCCAGTTGCCTTCAGTTCTGGCCTCCGCCGACTCGATACGTTACGTGTAGTAGTGAAATCCCCTTATTGGCGCTCTCTGAGAGCTTTGCGTCTATTGGGCCTTTCCATCCGTTCTGCCTTTGTACTAGTTCGCAGATTCGATTGGAAAAGTCTTGTCCAGACAATCGATCGGAGCCACAATCTTGATCTCAACCTTGTTAGCCAAACGAGGCTATCCGCTTCACCCTCGTCTTCCTACAAACTAACCCTGAACGGCCATCCGCTGCAGCTCCACCGCAGTTGCGAGTACCCGTGGACATGCTTCAGTCCATGTCTGGTGCCGACGACCGCAAGCGAGCCCTCACGGGTACCGTGGAGGATGGTCCGCGCAAACGCCTGCATTCGGACGAAGCAACATCCAAGTCTGCCGCTACGCCTACAAATGACAACGAAGATGATGAAGCGCTTCACCCAGCATATGCTGGTCTAGAAGCTTTTCGAAAAGAAGCTATCTACCGCAAGCTTCTCGAAGCAAGGAGAGATCTTCAACGCATAGAGCGAAGAGCAGGCACCTTCCAAGATGACCTTGCTGTCTCTGAACAGCGCGCTGCCGTTCTTCAGCGATTCTGGAACTTGCTCCTCACCGAGCTTGCCGCTCGCTTAGCCATCCAGGACCAGGATGTATTTGCATTGTCTTCAGCGTCCGATTCAAGATCTGACCTGACAGCTATGGAGCAGCAGCTTGAGCAGCAATCCTCGGCGGTGCTTCGATGCCTTTCGCAGCAGGGCGACGTTAACATTGTTGAGCTTCAGCAGAAGCTCCACGATCTTGCAGACGAAGGCTCTCGTTACAAGCAAGATCTCTTCCTGACCCAGTCCAAGTTGCAGCGAGCTCAAGATGCACTCGCCCAAACTTCTCAAAAGCTCTCGAAAGTGGAGCACGAGTACGTTCGCTACCAGAGCAACCTTCTTCGCGCCACAGAGGGAAAGCCCACCATACCAGCTGGAACAATCGTATCAGCGTCTGAGCCTGCACCTGCGACGGAACAGACGGCCGATACGGCGGTCAAGAAAGAGACTGCAACTCTAGCCCCTA
Organism: Mycosarcoma maydis; assembly: GCF_000328475.2. Classification (NCBI taxonomy): domain Eukaryota; kingdom Fungi; phylum Basidiomycota; class Ustilaginomycetes; order Ustilaginales; genus Mycosarcoma; species Mycosarcoma maydis. Next base: position 388,627 of record NC_026481.1, read on the forward strand.
CAGATGGAGCACCACATACTTCTGAAACCTTACAAAAGGCAGTTGATGAGCTCGAGAGCGCACGTCAGGACGTCGAGCTCACACGGAGGGAGAGTGACTCGAGGTACGCCGAAATTCAAACCCTCAACGAAGAGGTGCGGACGCTCAAGTGCAAACTGCACGAAACGCAGACCAAGCTGACCACGCTACCGGAAGAGGTGTTGCTCAGCTCCGCTCTGTACCGCGAGCTCCAAACCTTGTTGCGAAACGCACAACAGGACTTGCAAAGCAGCAAAGAGGCCATGCAGGCCCTCGAAACTGAGGCTACCGCCTTGCGAGAGGACCGCGCTGCTTTCCAGCAAACTGTGGAAGCAGAAGCCGCCAGTCGATCTGAAGATCTCGAAAAGCTTATCAAGGCAAAGGAAGCCGATGTCACGCGTTTGCGGAGCCAGCGGGACGAGCTCAATGCCGAGCTAACCGAACGTCGCTCGCGCGAGCAGGTCAAATTTACGCAGATTGAGGAGATGAAGGCGCTGCTCAACAGTAAGGAGGAGCGTTTGATTCTGCTTTCAAGTCAGGTGCGACGTTTACGTATGGCGGTGGCAGCTTTTCATGGCCAAAGCGCCGGTGTATCCGCCTTGGCCACCGCTGAGTCGGAAGAGGATCAGTTTGAACAAGTCAGCCGCGCAGCGCAGCAAGCCCAAGCGCGTGTAGCCGAGCTTGAACAGCGTCTAGGTGTCGCTGGCCAGAATGCGTCGCCAAACGGCACGGGCGCAACCGCCAAGACGGAGAAAGGTGCCGATGTCGATACCAAGGCGGAGAAAAGTGTCGAAGCTGCCAGCGAAAGCGAGCTACAAGGCGAGATTCAACGATTGCGCCTGTCGTTGCAGGCCGCCGAGGCTTCGAGCAAGGCTGTGGACGACGAATTAGAAAAAATCAGCGCAGCATACGCTGACTTGGAAAGGCAAGCGTCAGTCAAAGTGACGGATGTAAGCCGCATGGAGGAAAAGGCATTGCGGTGGGTGACGGAAAAGTCCAAGGCAGACAACAAGTACTTTTCGGCAATGCGCGCCAAGGACGCCGTTGATGCAGAATTGCGGACGGCAAAACAGGTGCACGAGCGGCAACAAAAGACGATCGAAGCGTTCGCAGATGTAGAACGCAATTATGTCGTACAGTCGGGCTTGCACGAGAAGGCGATCTCCACTTTCAAGAAAGTGACCGATGCGCAAACTCATCGGATCGAGACGCTGCAACGTGAGCTCGAGCTGGCCGAGTCACGTCTCACTGAGTTGGCGAGGGTCAAGGAGGTTGCCAGCGACTCTGCCAAGGAGCTCATCAATACGGCCAATTTGGAAAAGGACCAACGCAAGCGCGCAGAAGAGCGCATCGTTCGTCTTGAAAAGGACCTCGAAAGCTCCAAACGACAGCTGGCGAAAGCTGCTGCGTCGGCAGCCAAGAACAAGGGCCGTCGCGATGCGGACGCTGGAGACGGCGCAAGCGAGAAGGACTTTCTTAATGCCTTGCTACAGTGCTCCTCTTGCAAGGAGCGCTATCGCAACCGCATCTTGACAAAGTGCTACCACACATTTTGTTCTGAATGCATCGACTCTCGCGTGCAGACGCGTCAGCGCAAGTGCCCCCACTGCGCCCTCGCGTTTGCCGTGAGCGATGTACAACCTTTATACCTCCAGTGACGTGTTGCAATGCAATGCGAAGCGAAGCGTCTTGATCCTCTCTCCCGGCTGGTCTGCTGATATTTGCCTGCTCTATTTTCGTTCTGTGTACTATTACAGAAGGGGTGACATTCTGTGCTTAGAGCAACCTTATTACCCCGATTTCACTGCGTCCCTGTGCGCTTGTGCTTTGCGCTCGTTGTGTGGCTTGTGTATGCGTGCTGCGCGCTTGTTGTCAAGTTGCGGTCTGATTGAACACGGGAAGAGTCGAGTAACGTGATTGCAGAGAGAAGGGAACAGATGCTAGAATACAAGGAAGTGATCAAGACGTAGGAAGGGCAGGGAGAAGGATGGAGCAGCTTCATGCCTGAACTCTGCGCTCGTGAACTGTAGAGAGTAGGAAGAAGGACGGCCATGTCAATCCAAGTTTTCTGTGATCCAGCTCAGAGTCTGGTATAGCAGCGTAGGGTGGCAGAGACTTACTGTTGTAGTGAAGAAGCTTTTCGATCAGGTCTACGTGAGTCAGGACCATTCGACGACAGCAGTATCGCTTGAGGTCAAGCTCTGTCAAAGCTTCACCTTCGGTGCGACCGTCAAGAAGGAGAGCCAGGTAGGCGTTCCATTTGTCACCAATCACCTTGCCGCAGGAGAAACAACGGACCGGGATGATCATTGTGATGGACGTATATATCGAAACGCACTAGACGAAAGCGGGAAGGATGGCCGAAGTTTGGTTGACTGAGTCGCTATAGTCGGCGCAAATTTCAGGTCGCTTTGGATGTGAATGTTGAGGGTGACAGCGAGTGGGCGCTTCCTCAGTGTCCAAACGACTACACGAGAACGGGTATAGATGCGGTGATGAGCGACGAGGTCAAGGATGATGATAGGATAGCAACGTTGGTTTGCAGCTAAAGACGGCGACCACAAGGCAAAGCTTCGAACTTTTTCTCAAAAACCACCAACACGAAAATCACGACTCCGTTACCCGGATTGGTTTGCACAACCTAACATCTTTCTTCGGACGAGCACTCGTCACTCGTGACTCACGGACTCACAACTCAGAAAAACACGAAACGATCAGAATCACGAATCACTCGCACGGTTTACCAACAAAACCCAAGCTGGCGTGGCTTCGTGGGCTGACTGCCTCTCGTGTCTTTCACCCTCTGTGACTTCCACGTCGCCGGAAGCAGAAGAAACTTGAGCAGCGTAGAGGCACAGTGCACGAACCCTCATCGCCAGAGGCACGAGGACTGAGACCAATCCTGAATTAAGCCGCAACCGACTCGCCCAATCGTGAATTCCAAGAAGCTTACTTTTCCAGGTCACCGACTCACGGCTCACGACTCACTCAGTGGAGAGCAGAGAGCAGGCTCAAGCCAGAGATAGCATGGACAGTCGTGAGTCGTGAGTGGTTGGTGAGTTGAGCACGTCTGTCAATCACGAATCGTGAATCCATCCAACGAATGACCTTTCTGAGTCTTGAATTGACGTGTATTGCACACGGGGCGAGCTAGCGAGCTGGCGACTTGAGAATGCTTTCACCTCGTCGTCCGTAAGAACAGCTCACCACTTCCCCGCACCAAGACGGTGTGCTCCTTTTCCCTCCACCCATCATCCTTACACTCTCTCACAACTCCGTCTCGTTACACTCTTCCGCCTGGCTGCGCCAAGTTTGCAAATATGAGCGGCTGTAAGTATGCTTGCGCCACCAATCATACATATGCCCAACCAAACGTACACGCTCTCGACAAGGTGGTAACGACATGCTGATCCATCCTCCATCTTTCTTCTGTCTTGGCCACTCATTTCTACGGCAGTCCGGTTCTTGTCGCTCGTGCGGCCTTTCATGTCCGTCCTCCCCGAGGTATCGGCACCGGAACGAAAAGGTATGTCTCCTCGAACACGGCTTTTCACACTGTTCATCGCCTGTTCGACCATCTCACTAACTGCTCGACTTTGCACCTGCCTTTGGTGCAACAACAACAATAACAAAAACAGTGCCTTTCGAGAGCCGAGTCATGTGGACTGCTATCGTCCTCGCCATCTTCCTCGTCTCTTCGCAAATCCCTCTGTACGGCATCGTCTCTAGTGACAGCTCCGATCCGCTCTACTGGATGCGTGTTATTCTCGCCTCAAACCGTGGTACGCTGATGGAGCTCGGTATCTCGCCCATCGTCACCTCAGGAATGATCATGCAGCTCCTCGCCGGTGCCAACCTTGTCGAGGTCGACTTCAGTCTCAAGGAGGACCGCGCGCTTTTCGGTGGTGCTCAGAAACTCTTTGCCCTCATTATCTCGCTCGGACAGGCTACCGTCTACGTTCTCACCGGCCTCTATGGCCAGCCCAAGGATCTCGGTGCCGGTGTTTGCCTGCTTCTTATCCTCCAGCTCGTTGTGGCCGGTCTGATCGTCATCCTCCTCGACGAGCTCCTCCAGAAGGGTTATGGTCTCGGCTCCGGTATCTCGCTCTTTATCGCTACCAACATTTGCGAGTCAATCGTATGGAAGGCTTTCTCGCCCACCACCGTCAACACCGGCCGTGGTCCCGAATTCGAAGGTGCCCTTGTTGCCCTCTTCCACCTGCTCTTCACATGGAACGACAAGTCGCGTGCTCTCAAGGAGGCTCTCTACCGTGACCGTCTGCCCAACGTGATGAACCTGCTCGCTACGCTGCTCATCTTCCTCGTCGTCATCTACCTCCAGGGCTTCCGCATCGAGATTCCCGTCAAGTCGAACCGATTCCGCGGTCAGCGCGGAACCTACCCCGTCAAGCTCTTCTACACGTCCAACATGCCCATCATGCTCGAGTCGGCGCTCACCTCAAACGTATTCATCATCAGCCAGATGCTCGCCTCTCGCTTCCCTTCCAACCTCTTTGTCAAGCTTCTCGGTGTCTGGGAACCTCTGGAAGACAGTGCGCAGCTGCACGCCGTCGGTGGAGTCGCCTATTACATGTCGCCTCCGCACAACTTTAAAGAGGTGGTGGGCGATCCGATCCACACGGCCATTTACATTGCTTTTACGCTCACCGCGTGTGCACTCTTCTCCAAGACCTGGATCGAAGTCTCGGGCTCCGGCCCACGCGAGGTGGCCAAGCAGCTCAAGGACAACCAGATGGTCATGGCCGGTCACCGAGACGCCTCCATGTACAAGGAGCTCAAGCGTGTCATCCCTACCGCCGCCGCTTTCGGTGGTGCCACCATCGGCGCTCTGTCGGTATGTGCTGATTTGATCGGTGCTTTTGGCTCGGGTACGGGTATCTTGTTGGCCGTCACCATCATCTACTCTTACTTTGAGATCGGAATGCGAGAAGCTGGTGGTCCAGAGATGGCTGCTATGGGCGAACTCTTCGGTTGAAGCAATAGCCCGAAGCAATATTTGCGGATCACGTTGCCGCAATGCAGCTGTCGTAGCTCGCCGTCAAGGCGTATCGTCGTCTTAATGCGAGATTCTCCCCCGCGACCTACTCTCCGGCATGCAACTCGTACGATCACACAAGCCCTCATCCACCCGTTGGCAGCAGGGCGAGCAGAGCCTAACTGCTTGCGTCGCCTGCCCCTCTGCTCGCCAGTCATTCTTTTCTCCCTAACTCTGCCTCCATCCGCCGCCTTCACCCTCGTCCCTCTGCATCACATATTATCTTTACCGCCCACCACAACCTCACTTTGTAATTAGCCCTCTCGACCCAAACAAACCAAAATCTCAAGTGAGACAAGCCAAGCCAAAAAGCAGCAATCCTCGCTGCCCCACATTCCTCTTGACTCGTGTGTTGCCGATTTCAGTGTTGGGAGAATCACGAATGCGATCCGAGCAGCGTGCTTTCTGAGGAGAAGCAGGCACTTTTTTCACCAAAGCAAAGATCTCAGCAAATCAAGTAATAGATCTTGTCTGGGAATTGTGTGATATTTTGCCGTCAGCCGGAACGACCGACAAAGCTTTTGGTAGCTAACAACAAAGGTCTGAGTGTGTGTAGGTGGGGTGGGAAAGTGACATTACAACGTCGGATGTCGAGTCAGACCGAGAAGAACCCGGACAACCAAACGTGATGAGAGAACTTGAACGTGCGTCGGTCCGGAAGAATCGGCAGGGTCGGTTCAAGAGAGGAGAACATAGAATGCTGGTGCAGAAAGATGCCAAAGACGTATCATGTAGGATACTGATGAACAAGGCCGAAACGAAACGCTGAAAGATAACCACCGAATCGGTGTTGCGTTTAGAAGCGAAGAGGGGTGAAGAACCACTTGTTCTTGCCCGACGTGTACTTCTCCTCAAAGATCTGCTTGATCTGCTTCTTGGCGTCCTCACGTTGCGAAGGCTCCTTGAAGGTGTCCTGGGTAACGGCTCCCTTGAGTCCCTCGAGCTCGAGAGCGTAACGGGTGGGCATAAGGTGGTTGTACGAGATCACCTTGACAAAAGGCTTAACCTTGGATCGCTTAGCAATCTTCTTGGCACCCATGCGCTTGGTCACCTTCTGAGGGTATCGCTCAATGCCGGCAGCGATAATGTAAGGGAACGACTTGTCCTTGGAACCATCATCGAACTGCTTGATGACGACAACCTGTGATGTGGTTCGATTTGATCAATTTTAGGTACGTATGCAAGTGTCAGTAAGCAGTGTCTTGCAGAGCAATCCGACCAACGCTACGAGCAAACGCAATCATGCAGCTTCCATTTCTGAGGTGGATGCAATTCCGAGCGTCCGAGCGAGGATGATGCAGGCCCAACTAGACGCAAAGCGGGTCGTCACATCGTTCCTTCGTGAATATTCACGCAGCGCAACGAGCGATACAGGCTGAATGGGTGCGCTGGCAACTTCGGGCACTGCCGATGTGGTCTTCGATGCAGCCCACTGATAGCTAGTTCCTGATCCAATGCTTCCATTCATACGGCTAACGTCAAGGAGTTTTCTGATCTTGACGCTGCTGAATGCCTGCCATCGCGCTGGGTACTTTTGAAAGTCGTTTCTACTCGACATTTCGATGCGAAGCAATAAAACAGCTACACTGCAGCTGTGACTCGATTAAGACGTCTTTTCCCCCTTTGGCGTGGCCCTTCAACGTTTGCTTCAATTTGGACCTTTGCTATTGGACCCAGGTGCATCTCTCGACGTCGCTGTTGCCCTGCATGTGTCGCAACGAACTCTCTGCCTAACTTCTCTGCGATTCGATACTGATGCCAAAGATGTGTAGTTGTGCTGGAAAGCTGCTCCTGGTTTGTTCGTAAGTTGGGGCGACGAATGAATAAATACTAACCTTCTTACCGGCGTGACGGCCGCTAAGGACGACGGCGACCTTTCCTGGCTGTTTAAGGTGAACAATGGAAGTGATACACACGTACAAAGGTTAGCGAGATGATCTTGCGATATGCCACGCTCGACATAGCAGCATTACGACGCCATCGAATCGATATTGTTCAGAGTCGGTTGGTGGATGTATTTGGTGTGTCGATGACGTCGCTTGATGCTTGTGTCACCGGTGCGTAAATCGTATGCTGTTGATGACAAACGTACCTTGTAGATCTTGGGCATTGTGACGAATATGGGATCTTGATGAAGGATGATGGTGACAAGAATGCTTATGACGAGCTGCTAGACTTCTGCCTGACCCTGCTGCTTCCAGACTTGTCCTCACACTGTGTGTTCTCAAGCTTAAGCCGACTCTAGGCTGAGGGAAGAATACTCTGAACTGCTTCAAAGTAAGTTCTCCATCAGTCAACTGTTCCTCACGAGCCTCACTCGCACTCTTCGAGATTCTCTGAATTCCAGAAGTTGGCGCCTCTCAGCCTAGTCAGTCAAGTTGCCATTTTCTGAGCGAGGCCAGTTGAAAGAATACGGCTGGAGACAGGCAGGAGCATTCCCTTCACCGCAAGTTCCGCAAGTTCGAAACAACACGTGATCTGAACATAAATATTCCCACGATCAATCAGTAGGGTCTGTGACCACCGCACTGTGCCGAATATGCCAGATACTCATTATTTTTCTGTTCAATATTCGGAGCCGAGATGGACTCCAATTTTTTTCGAATTTAGGCAAAGAGGCGCGCAGAGCGGCGATTCACTGGTGAGCGAAGGTCATTGCGTGCTGCTGTGCTTTTGGAATCGAGTGGCAGTCTGCAGGCAGGCAGAGGGAGAAAGAGCCACAGTTCGACTTGAATCAGGCCGCCAACCAGACGCACACAGCGGGACAAGGCGGCGACACTAACGCGCGTTCGCCATCTCACTCCTTTCCTCACCATCAAGACCTTCGTCCTCCCCAGCAAAGTAGGTATTATTGACGCATACATCAGCGTATGTATGCTAGCACTCGGTAACAACAGCAATCTGCGAGCACCGATACAGCACAACATATCGAAGTAGCCGCGCCATGATCGGACCAGTCACCGCCAATTGCAGTACCACGTCTTATCTCACAGGGCAACCTGGATATCGACAGAAGCACAGTCACCAATGAAACACAATCGACGTCGACGCAGGACATTTGGTTGTTTGCTATCGTGTAGCTCTGCACAAAAAAATGCATTCGACTCATAAAGACGAACTGTTGTTCACAGCACCAATCTACCTTGCACCACTTCATCATCTGATGATACACGGAAGCATCTCCCACGCAGTCTCGATGACAACTTGATTGAACCGTCATTCAGCAGTTCGCAAAGCCCTCCGCCAACACTCGTCGTTTGCCGACAACCTTCAACAAACAAGTCTACTTGCGACTGGTCGACTTGAAGCGCAATTTCACCAAACAGTCATAGACTTACTTCAGACTCATTCCGCAATATAGATCAACCTGCCGGCTCCGGCTTTCGACCAACGCGGATTGCTTTGATACCGATACCGATACATGAAATCTGCATCCTGGAGAACAGCTGTTCTAACCACCTTCAGCCTTGCTTTTGATCTCGCCCTCCATCACCTGTCATTACAGTTTCTTCAAGATGGCTAAGCCCCGTGGTCTTAACACAGCTCGTAAGCAGGTCTCGACCCGCCGAGACAACCGATGGGTATGTATTTTGTTCAATGATGATACCGTAACCCCGGTACAGCCGCGAAGAAGGCGGCGGGCAGGCAAGGATGGATTAGATTCTGCATCGTTGTTGTTTGTAACAGTTGCAATCTCTCGATAACCACTCGATTGCATGATGCAACTGTGCTGCCATCTCACAATATCTTAACAGCAACCTTGAATGGTCCATCATTTGCCTGCCTCTCGATGACCCTATTTCAACTTCATGTGCTGACCCCTAGAGCCTTATTTGCATCTCGTTCTCGATGATGTCCTACTCGTTCGATCCTAACAGGCCGACGCTCAGTTCAAGAAGCGTGCCCTCGGCAACTTCTACAAGACCTCGCCCACTGGAGGTTCGTCCCAGGCCAAGGGTATCGTTCTCGAGAAGATCGGTGTTGAGGCCAAGCAGCCCAACTCGGCTATCCGAAAGTGTGTCCGTGTCCAGCTGATCAAGAACGGCAAGAAGGTCGCCGCCTTCGTCCCCAACGACGGTTGTCTTAACTTTGTTGACGAGAACGACGAGGTGCTCATCTCTGGTTTCGGTCGTGCCGGTAAGGCCAAGGGTGATATTCCCGGTGTTCGTTTCAAGGTCGTCAAGGTTTCGGGTGTTGGTCTTAAGGCGTTGTTCACAGGCAAGAAGGAGAAGCCCCGTTCTTAAACGGCTTGCTCGTCATCCTCGATCACTCCAAGCATCGTCGTAGGTGGATAGACGGGTCGGGTCCATTCCAGCTCTTTGGGTGATGCTCTTATAAAGCATTTCATCTGATTGGGACGGCTCCGCCCCGCACTTGCACCCAGCCCTTTCGCATGTACTTCATATACTTCTCATGAACCCCAAAACTATAGTGCCTCTTGAAGGCCATCATTCTGCTTCGCCTATGATCGACGTTACAATGGAGAGTGATGGTTTGGAAGCGATTCAGTGAGGAGCTCGCAAGATCTTGGAACTAATACATCGGAATAGGAGGCGATGGGTCTAACAACTCTGGTGAATTTTGTGCATTCGTGATTCGTGATTCGTGATTCGTGATTCAGTCGTGAGTTAACGTTAACTTAGTCGCGATTCTTTGTTGTTACGCGTGCAGAAACATACAGACTCACGACTCTCAGACGTCACAAAATCCAGCACGAAGCACAGGGCGGACCCTTGAGATTTAAGACCGACACTCACTGAGACTTGCTGCTCGCTCTTTCTGCTATTCTTGATTTCCTACTTGTCTCTTCGCATCGCCTGGGCCGTCAGATGAAGAAGTTTCCATCACGATCGATCAATGAACGGTAACGGCGCGCATGAAAATGTGGTCGGGAGCAGCAACGGTCAGTCCCTGCGCGAGAGGATGCGCTTGAAAGCACAGCAGGAGCTTCAAGCTGAAGCCCAAACCTCGTCTGCCAACAGCAGCTATAAAGCCGCATCTGATGATGGCGTCGGCAGTAGCAGCAGTCTTTCGCTACGCGAAAGGATGCGCTTGAAAGCGCAGCAAGAGCTTCAAGATAAAGCTCAAGCCGCATCTTCCACCAACAAACCCATAGGCGTGACCGCCCTCGGTGCCATCGATGTCGACAGCGACGAAGAGAATCTCGGATCACTCATGCTTGGAAGCACGAAACGACAGGCAGCGCTCAAACGGCCCGCCAGCTACAGTATCGACCCACTGAACGACTCTTCCCGTCTCAAGCGTCACCCGCACCGGCTTCCCACTTCGCTAGCGAAATACGCTGCGGTACCAGCGAGCAAGACATCCATGATAGATGGCTTGCTGCGTGAGCAGCGGCGCAAGATCAAACGTGGAACAGACGCCGACGGCTTTTCGAGAGCAGAAGCTATCGCTACTAGCATGGAGCACGAACGTCTCGGTCGGATGGGTATTGCAATTAGTGATGTTGATTCAGAGAATCCGCACCTCAACCACGACAAGTCTTCTCGATTAGCCAAAGTAGGTCCCATACAGGCGAAAGGTAGCAAAAACAACTTATTTCGCTATCCGCTCAATCTCAATGCAAAAGAGGAAGAACAAGAGATGATGGTCAGGGCTTTGTCGCCGACAATTCCATCGTTTCTGTGGTCCTCGCAGTCGGAGGCCTCTGGCTCGGATGACGAGGCGGAGCACCATGTTGATGCAAACAAGGCAAAGCAACAACTCGCAGCGTCCCTCGCTGCGGTCGGTGCAGATGAAGATGAAAAGCAACTAGCGCTCAACATTTTTCAGTCAGACGCAGGTGGCAGCAAGACCGGTCATGCTCCAGTATCCAAGGCTCATATCAAGTTCTACAGGTCAGACAAGGTACTTGCTCCAGTCGCCACTTACTTCTGCCCACTTCCTTCCGTCGAGAAAGATCCTGAACAAAAGCAACCTATTTCGGCTGCGAACGCAGGAACGAGCGCACAAACATCTCTACCACCAATCTCCAACCAGCCCAAGTGGGACACGCTCGCTCAATGCATCCTTCTCGCCGGTATGCTTCCACCTTCGCTTGGTCTTGATAGGCGTCAGATCAGGCGCATCCTAGTCTGGCTCGCCATCACATTTATCCTGGAACGTGGTGCCATGCAAAGTCAACTCACATGCGCCCTCTTCCGGTCTCTGATCTTTCAACCCGAAAAGTCCCACTACGCACAGCAGCTCGATGCGGCCATTCCAAGAGCACTCACCGACGTAGTCCGACGCGTGCCTCACATCCTCAGCAGCATCGGAATGGACCCCGACGTGTTTGAAAAGTGTTTTCCCGATCACCCTGACGTGGCTGATGTTGCTTGCTTCAGCGCAGCACCAGCGAAGCTTTCTGCACTGCAGAAGCACGAGATCGCAAGCAGCTCGTCGACTAGCGCCGTGGCATGCGAGTTGCACATGTATCTCACGCAGACCGAACGCGACGATGTCCTCATCAACCTCGCTCGCATGCTCGACATGATCGCTGGCGCCTCCACTGATGCGGCGTTTGTCGAAGACAAGCTTTCCATTTTGGCCGGGTATATCTGCAGCATGGCGATCGCATGTGCAGCCAGCACCAACTATGCGGTGTCGGACGCCATCGGGCGCGCATTCGACAGCATCTTTGGTGCTGCAGCTCAAACGGACAGTGACTTGTCGACCAAGTTGCAGGCAGAAGTATGTCAAAGGACGTTTAGTGCGTTGTCGGATAAGTCGATTGCAGCTCGCGCAAGGTTGGTGACAAGGTTTCCGGGGGAGAGCAAGGAGGTGTGCGGCATGACAAGATGGTTGGCATGGTGCGCGCTGACTGAGCACGTTGCACCAGCACGTTGTGCAACCCAAGCGGTATCGCGTGTGGTCAAAGCGGATACCGAGGTTGTTCCGTCCTCGGACCCATTCGCAGATGAAGCAGAGGGCTCGGACGAGGTGGAGTCAAAGAACGAGACCGAGAATTGGAGACGAATCAAGTTCGAGCCTTTCTCGCTCGATCTCGAGATGCTGGCGTCGGCGATCGATGCGAGGGGAGCGAGTTCACCATTTCGGGTTGTGACGAACAGCGTTGGGCGCGCAGGCGACGCCGATGCGCGCATACCGTTCTGTACTGTTGATGATGGTCGCGCAATCAGGTTTGAGACGCTGCTTGGAGCGACGCAACTGGCGTCGGTTGCATTGCGCGAGCTACCGATCCACATGTGTACGTTTTCGCCGTCTGACCGTACGTCTGTGTGCGACCCACACATCCGGCACGACCAGCTCGGCGCGTCATCGCGAGCACTGCGCCTGGCACTCGAACCGTACCTCGCCTTGCACCCGCGTCTCGACCGCACGCGCATTGCCGCACTCCACACCATCATCCAACGTCTCTCGCTCATCAATAGTCGCATCCGTGACAACTCGGCCAACGTCATCCTCCAAACACTCGCCAAAGACTCGCTCCAGACACTCTCGCATTCGCTCGAGTACCAGCTGCACATGTACTCGTCCACCGCTATCGCCTCTAGCTTCATCGTCTAATCCCTATCCTCCGACACATTTCTTCATGTTCTTGTATTCTCTTGTTGGTAACGCAGTCCAAGACCTTGAGTAGCCGCCTGTGCAGACTCCCGTCAAGTAGGCGTTCACAACACTAGGTAACGCACTTTGCTGCGTCAACCTAACGCAGCACCTTTCAGCCCGCGTACGCGGAATACCCTGCAATCCCTCAAGCACTAGCTCAGCACACGACTCCAACCCGGACCTCAGCAGGATAGACATCTCCACACATCCTCCATGCCAACGTATGTCTTTTCTATCTCCACTGCTACAGTCACACGCCCGTGGTGCAAGCCCACTTCCGCACCGACATCAGTCGGGAGTCTATGCCGACGTCCATGAGCGTAGCGTAGCCCCACTAAAATCACGCCCATCACGACCGACGCCTGACGAGCAAGAAAATGCTTTCATAAGTTCCATCAACAAACGCAGAAAACAAGACCACACTGATGCTCGGACGCGCCAACGCTTCGTCTCTGAGCTCGAGACGCCACAAGCTTGACCACGAGTTCGACTGCCCGCCGCCGCCGACACTCAACTGAATGAACCGGCAAACATGGCGATCAAAGTGACCCACGCGCCCCTCCCCAGACTCTCAACGCCTTCCTCATCGACCATCTTGTTGAAGCAATCCATCAAACCCTCATACCTCTTCACAACGGGTGCGCCGAATTCAGCAGCTGCCTCTTCGACAGTCTGTTCTTCGATCGGACGCAGCGCAATCACTGGCTCTGGCGGTTCGCCTCCCGAAAACGTTGGTTGCGCGTTGTACGATGCGTCCGAACCCGCAGCAGCCGCTGCCGTGGCCGCGCCCGGTTCAGAGCTGGTCTGACCAAGCACACGAGCTGCCTTGTTGCTGCTGTTTCCATTCGCCTTTGGTTGCGCAGTCCCCACATCACCATCATCGTCGTCTTCGTCTTCGATGGCAAACGACGGCCGTCCGGGCAGCTCGCTAGGAGACGAAGGAAGTGGTTTATCCGCAGCGCTATCCGTCGATTTTCTAGCGGCGGCCGGATCCGCGTCTCTATAGCCTCCTCCAGGCTGCGCCTGTGCAGCCGCGGTTGCTTGATGCGAGTAGGGCGACGGAGCTGCGCCATTGCCCTGGGCAGGCACGCGTGCATACGCCCTGTGAAGCGGGTTCTGCCTTTCCGGTCGCTGCGTCGAGAGTCTCACCATAGCGCACTCGAGGGGAGCCAGAACCACCACGCTGATGACGTTCCAGAGCACAAAGATGGGCAAACCCACAGGACTGACCTCGAGCATGTTCGAGTTTGGGCCTGAGTAGGTGTTGTCGCCCGGTGCAGCAGGGTTGGTGCCAGGGATACCGCCGAGAGAGGGGACCGTGAGCTGTCGAACGATGCGAGTGGCGAGGCCGATCCAGATGACGTGGAGCATGTTGGCAGCCAGAAGACCTGGTAGCATGTAGAGGCGCCAAGGCTGATTGAATTCGGTATAGGAGAGGAGTTCACGAAGGTTTTCCCTCGGTCTGTTGAGCGGGAGAATGCGAGGATGAACAATGGCGCGATAGGTGATAACGTTGAGCGGCAGTGCAGCCAAGGCTACAAAGAGCATGTAGAACAGGTTGGCAAAGAAGCTGAATTGCCCTGGACCGGCGGGACCGGCCTTGTACGCGCTACCCGGCGAGCTTGCGGAGGCGCCGGCGAAGAAGATAACTGTGAGTGAGCTCAGCGTCAAGATCTGAATAGCTACGGGGATGGAGCCTTTGTAGATCCCGGCCCAGCCTTCCAAGCGTTTAGTTCTGAGCATCATCGAAAAGACGCCCGTGACGACCGGGCCGATCTTTGCGCTCGACCTGCGCTCTGAAAGCAAGAACGACGAAAGCGCGCGTGGCCCGCTTGCTGAGCCTGCGCCATCTTCGAGAACGTTGTCAAGACTAACAGCCTTGGGCAAATAGTTGGCACGCAAGCGAACAATGGCGCCGTTGAAAGGTTGTGAAATGAGCACCGAAATGCCTATGGACAGCGAGATGGCTATGAGAAAGACAAGTGCGTCAAAGAGAAACATGATGGTGGAAGGACAATCACCTCGTAGCGGGGCCGTGAGCTGAGATTTGGCGTTATGTGGGCTTCCTGGTAGATATCGGATCCAATGTATGCGCTCCGCGTGTCACTCGAGCGCAACGAGCGAAACGATTTTGGATCGATTATCGTTAGCGTTTGGAGATTGATCGGGTAGTTTTAGACGTGTCGATGCAAAGAATGCAGGTTTGGTGGGGTCAAATGTAGAGTTGATGATGGTGATGATGTAGAAAGTTTAGAATGTGAGTTGTATACAGTCTCGGCACGGTCCAGCTAGGATTCGGTGATTATGTGATTGCTGAGCTGTTCGAGAGACGTTGAGCACAGCCGAAAATCCGATCCAAAGCGGCAAATCAGCAGTCCCGAGTAGCTTACTCGCTCGTCGCTCAGCTTGCACGATGTGTTCGGCTTGGCTCGACCACAGAGCAGTCGAAACTTCGCGGCAGCAGCTGAGTCAAAGTTTGAATCGTGAATGACTGGACGCGTTGCGTTTTTGGCAGTGTGCCTGACTGAGCCTGTTGCTCTGGGACAACAACAACTTGACCAAACTTGAACCCTGAGTCTTCACTCGTGACTGTAGTCACGAGGCGTGAACTCTGAGCCGTGAGCCTGTGAGCCAAGCCGAATTCTCGATTTTGCTACTCCGCTCTTCACGGCTTGTCAAGGAAGACGCGTGTCAAGCTCAACACTCGTGACTGTCTTTCACGTTTTGAACTGTTGCTGCCAAGTACCATGTCGATACGACGTCGATCCAGCTATGCTGTTGCTCTCAACTATGCGTTCGAAGTCTCGATCGCCAGCAGCCACGATGCCTGCAGGCCGACTAGAAATAGTGTCACCTAGATTTCAGGACTTTTTAGAGCGCTGCTTTTCTTTCCCTTTTTCTGAATTCTCACTCGTGACTGTTCTGATTCCCGTCCAGCTTTGGTTCACTTGCGTGGCTGCTCTTCTGCTAGCCCAAGACACACGGGGATAAGAGATGACATTCACCATCACATCGGGGTACACACAAGAGAGAGCTTGATGCAATGACATGTTCGCTCCAGACGACCATCGAATGTGATGCCAAGCCAAGACTGCAAGTCCAAAGAAGAGACTTCAGAGAGCTGGTGACTTCCTGATCGCAGAAAGGGAGAGCCAAACTATCAGAGCAGAACCTATACTCCCCGAGAAAATAGTCGGGGCCATGGACGGAAAGAGATACGCAAGTGAATAAAACTGTTCAGGGAGGAAGCGAAGATGATGTACCAGTAGCAGCATGCATCGTCCAATGAGATACGATGGTTGAGTCTATGTCTAGAGAAGCGTTCCCCAGTCAGTTCGTCGCTTGATTGAAGTCAGCTTCTATGGTTGTAAAAAGCATAAATGAGTGAAGCGCGCTGGTAGCTGGTCGCGCAACGAGTGCTGTATGTTCACATGTGAAGGCTCTGATCGACAAACGGGCACGGTAGTTGTCCGCCAGTCCACCCTGATGGCTGCATAGCGCCGAAGGGACGACACGTACTAGCACAGGAAGACGGGAGTTGACATGAGCAGGTAGGGGAACGACGTAATGCGTTTGCAAGTGGCTGTGGCTGTCGACAGATACAAGATTGCGATTGCAACTGGTCCGCCATGTGTTCTTGGGTTCGTACTTGTTTGATGAGCCTGTGAGATGGGTCCTACTCTAAGATCTTGATCAAAAGGCATTGGCAGAGGGTCGTTTGGGACTACCCAAGGATCCCCCACTGTTGATCGTGGAATCGAATTTGGGGTCAATTTTTGACTTCTGGTATCTGTCGACCGATGGCGATGCTTGATACTGATCTCATTTCCAAAATGCTATTCACGATTACTCGGCCGTTTTCTTCTGATTGTTGCTCTTACTTCTCGGTGGGAGTTCTGCTCAGCTTTCGGCTTGGCATAGTGCCAAAGCATCGCATGAGGTATGCCAAAAAAACGACACCAGCAGGATTTGAACCTGCGCTCCCAGAGGGAATGGCATACACTGTATTGTTTGGTGAGTAGGATGCTTACTCTAGAATGCAACCGATTCTAGTGCCACGCGATAACCACTCCGCCATAGTGCCCAAGATGCCCGACCAAAGAATCGTGTTGGCACTATGATCCATGAGCCTTTTGCTCATTGAGCCAGCTACGAAGTCCGGGGCTATGCCCACAGACTCTCTTCAGTTCTCCTCTGTTCCAAAATCGCTTCACTAGATAACTTATGCCAAAACCCGCTCCGCAAGATGTATCAAACCCCTCCAAACTCACACCATGAAGCGCGTGCTTCTCGTTCAAAGGAGCTTTTCTGATCGTTCTCACGACTGTATACGCAGAGGACGTTCAGCTCGAACTGCGCACACGCTGTGTAAAATGTGATTCGTTCATGCTTTTGATTGGAACAATGTCACAAAAAGTACTCGACGGCTTCATGTTTGCCACCGTTCGCCGCTGTGGGGCCACCATTCATGTTATGCTGATTCGGACCGTCCCTTTCGTTTTCGGGTGCGGCCTCGAACGTGTTGAAATGCTTGCTACCATCGGGGAACACCTCGAGGATACTAGCCATGTTTCCACAACGGTAACAGTAATTTGGCGCGCTCCATACGGTTGAAAGTCTGTCGTCGTAGAGGACTGAGAAGCCTTCCATGCACAATTGGTGGGCGCGTAGGATGTGGTTCATGCTGTTGCGATGGAGGAAATGTTTTACGACTGAGGCGCCAAACGTATAGCCTGCACCACGCGGTGAGATGGCGAATTCTTCTTTGTCCGGATCGGGATCAGACCATACTAAGTCGGCCATGGGTCCTTCGTGTGGGATCTCGCGAAAGCGATCGATGATCTTGACTTGATCAATGTACTGTACGGAAGGAGAGAGGCCACCGTGGACGCAGAAAATTTGATCGTCGATCACCACCGACAGTGTCAAGAAGTCAAACATGTCGGTAAAGTAAGTCCATACGTTGGCAGATCCATACTTGCGTTGACACTCGGTGTAAAACCCATAGGTTTGCGTCACCGCTCTCGACTCGTGATTGCCACGGATCAATTGCACTCGGTCCGGATATCGTAGCTTCAGGCATGTAAGCAGTGAGATGGTTTCCACAGAAAACAACCCTCGATCGACGTAATCGCCCAAAAACAGGTAGTTGGTATGTGGTGCGTAGCCTCCGATTCGAAAGATCTCTATCAAATCGTAGAACTGGCCGTGAATGTCGCCGACGACAGTAACAGGCGCCGAGATGTGCACAACGTTGGATTCGCGCATCAAGATCTCTTTTGTCTTCTCGCAAATCTCTTTGAGCAGTGCTTCGCCGAGAAGCTGCTTTTTCAGCAACGTGGCAATGCACGCATCTAGGTCGAAGGCCATGATACGCTAAAAGTATCGGTCACTTCGGTGATATGTAGAGCAGCGGCAGATGTAGGGGAGCGAGAGGTCCAATCGGAGGGAGCAGTCTCTGACGCTATGCGTGAACGGCAGCCGAGCTAGCGCTGCGTGGTTTGACAGCAGGATAATCGTGCAACTACTGAGTTAGAGCGTTGCCAAACCAGCAAGACTCTTTTAGTGTGCGATTTCGTGAGATATTGGTCAAGTCGATTGTTTTGCTCGTCTTTTCTGCTTTTCGGAAGATGGTCTTAAAAGGAATGCTATGCTTTCGTGCCTTTGTTACCGCTTATCGTCGTGTACAGATAATTGCCTGCGGCCTGGGAGTGAGTGGTGGAAAATCTGCAACGGTATCGTATAGGTCGAAATGCCTCCCTTGGGTATGGGTATCGAGGATGGCAGCGGTGTACGCGGTGGTGGTTCCCTAGCAATTACTATTGAAAGATATACAGTTTGTCGTAAGCTGAGCTGTTAGGGGCGACAGGCTGAGTCGCACGATCCTGTCCGACTTTTAAAGGCTCAAAGCTGCTAGCGGACCCTCTTCAAATCGTTTGACAACGAGTGTTTGGATGAGTGAAATGCGGAGGGGCAGCGAATTAGACTAGATGGAGTGGCGTTAGTTGCTGACCACAACCACGATGGTGAGGTGGCAAGTAATCAAAGCAAACGGCCAAAAATGGTTGAGGTTGATCGCCAGGGAGGTCGGTGTGAGTGATGGTGTGGAGTCGAGATGCAGGTTTATTCCAAGCCAAGCCGCAATCGTGAATCAAACCCCGACTTCCTTTTTTCCAACAGAGATGTTATGCCGCTGTGCCGAGTCGAATTGCAACTTTTTTTTTGTTTCCACGCCTCGCTTCCTGCTCCCACCTCGCAACACAAACACGACAAGACAAATCACGAATGCGAGAGGATACGCTGAAAATAGACACAAAGCAAACACGGATGACAAGAGCCAGCAGCCTGCTGAGAGGCGCGCTCGAGAACAAGAGGCAACCACGAATCACGAATATAACAGGCACGCACATGCGGTGAAAGAGTGATGCAAAGAAAAAAGACAGTGAGTGTGTGTGTGTGTGTGTGCGGGTGGTTTTGTGTTGAAAAGCGGTGTTGCTATGCCCGAAAACGGTGCACGGAACGGGTATGAGAGAAAACAGGCCCATGAAAGAATGGCGCCTCGCTTGAGCCTTACACAATCACATCACATAAGCGCTAGGAACGACGCCGGTCTGACCCTGGGTGTTTCTGGCAAGCCACCAGTGACGATCCTGGTCATCGAGAATCTCGATGGGTTCACCTGCCGTCAGTGGAAGTTCCGACTCGTGGTTAGGCACAAAGTCGTAGCGTGCATGTGCAGGGATCCCCTCCATGGGCGAGTCCTCTTCGTCGCCACCGATGGCAGCTGCTGCGCCAGCTGCAGCCCCGACACCAAGCATGCCAGCTTCATCGGAAAAGCCGCCATCATCTGTGTGATACTGTGTGTGAGCGCTTTGCCCGGTACGCCCGCCATCGCTGTGATAGTTGGACATGGCCGCTTCTTCGCCCATGTCGCGCTGCTGCGGCGAGCCTGGTCCACGGTGACCCGCAGCAGCAGCAGCAGCACCGAGACCAGCAGCAGTGGCAGCACCGCCACCGTGCTCACCAAGCATGGCATTCTCGGTAGCCGCATTGAGCGTTGCCAGCAAGCTCGAAGGCCGCTTCTTTTCACCAAGACCCAGCGACTCGTCGCTCGCCGAGATAGGCACGTCCACGTCACGGGGCTCAGGATGTCTCCTGGCAATGGCCCAGATGAGGCCGAGCAGCACCAGCAAAAAGACGATACCGAGTCCGATCGCAATCGAGATGAGAATGACCAGACCCACAGCAAGGTGATGCAGGTTGGGAAACTGCAGCACCTCGGTGGAGCGAGAAAAGGCACGCACAATGCCCGAAGAGCCATCCAGGTTGGTCGCGAGCAAGAACGGCGAGTAGCTCTGGCCGTCGAAGAAGACGCTCGAGATGTTGCCATAGTCCTGTGTGGCCAATGCGCCACTGACCACGAGCAATCGGTTATCCTCCAGGATCGGGTTGCTTGGGTGCGCCTTCGAAATGGGCACAAACGTCAATTGCGAAATGCCCGTGGCAGGAAGGAACTGACCGGTACCGACGGCCGTGTACTGGGTGCCGTCCCATCTGACCAAGTACGGCGCGGTGCCGTCGGCGGTGAGACCAGCGACAAAGATGGCGTTGGCGTTGAGGTCGTCGACACTGACAGCCGTGGCAGGTCCGGGGATCTGGTTTGGGCCGCTGCCGACGCTTCCCAATCTGGTCCAGATCTGCGTATCAAAGTTGTAGCTGACCAGCGAGGCTTCGGCACCGTTGACCGTCATGGCTCCCGCCAAGATGAGTTGGTTGGCTTTGTTGCCGGCAAAGTCGATGGCGGCAATCTCGCCGCTGAGACCGGCGCTCAGAGGACTCCAGCGCATGCCGTTGGTGTCCCAGAGACAGACGTTGGCACACGGCAGGGAGCCGGCGGATGCAAAGCTGCCAGAGACGATGAGCTGCGTCGAGTCCGGCCGATGGTCAATGGAAGTGACGGAGAGATTTTGTCCAGAACTGGCGGAGAGCGGTGCAGCGTTGGTGATCCAACTGGCCTTTTTGAGGTCGTAAGCCTCGAACCCATCGTCGCCGCCAACGTAGAGCATGTCGGCGTCGACCAGCAACGAGCGAATCACCATGTTGGTTTGTTGATGGGACGAAGTGGGCAGCGCTGGGAAAGCCGATGCAGCATTGGTGGAGTCGTCGTAGAAAGCAAGATTGCGGATGCCAGAAGTGGTGGTGAAGTTTCCACCGAGGATGTTGACAAACGATCCATCGTTACGCTGCCAGAAGGCGCTGGCGAGGATCTCGCTCTCACCGCTCGACATGAGGGAGGCGGGCGTCATGATGGCGGCCCGTTTGATCAATGAAGCGGCTTGTGCGGAGGGTGCTTCACGATGACCGTTAGCCAAGGGCGCTCTTGGCAGGAGTGAGAACAATCTGGAGCCGAAGCCAGGACCCGAGTCACGCTTTGACACCTCAGCTCGCTGCTGCACTTGTCGTTGCTGCTGCTGCTGCCAAGTGCTACCAATGCTGAACCTGCGCGCCAGGCTAGCAGACGACGAGGCGGAGGCAGAAGAGCCGGACGGAGTGGCGAATTGAAACTTGAGCGATTCGATGATGGGCAAGTCGCCAGGCTGATCGGGAGCACGTATCTGAGCAGCGCCAGATGCCGACTGAAGGCTCAACGCGCGGACACTTCCGGCAAGAAAGCTCTCTTCGGTGCTTGCGGCGTAATCTGCGAAGGCAGCTGTCATTTCTGCCGACACAAAGCTAGCTTGTGTCTGCCATGCGTCGGCGGTTGAGTTCCAGACCGCGTAGCCGCCGCTCTGACCAGTGCCATTAACAGTGACAAAGGAGCCGGCAACGAGGATGGCATCGGGACCGAGCGGGTAAATGTCAGTGACTGCGCCATCGGGACCACCGCCAAGCGCAGTCCAAGTGTTTGCGTCTGGATCGTAGCGAGCGACGTAAGAAGCGGCCACTGCGCCGTCGGCGGTGGCGGTGAAATTTCCTCCTACGTAGAGTGCATTGCCCAGGTTCGCTAAGGCCTCGACGGGACCGTTGAGACCTCGGTTGGCGATCTCGATGGGGGTCTTGCCAGCCGAGTCCTGGGAAAAGCCAGCAATGTTGGCAAAGCTAACATTGCCACTCGAGGTGAACGATCCACCAACAAAGGTGCGCGATCCAATCGAGACGATGGAGGAGACGGCAGTGTTGGTGGCATTGCTGCGCACGCCATTGGCATAAAGGGTCGCTGCAAAGGCGTCGACGTCGGTCATGGTGGTGTTTGGCAGAATGCCTGTGCCGTTGGCTTGAAGCGCAGTGATTGCCGGGTCAAAGAGGTTGTACTCGAATACGCCGAATCCGGTAGCACGGTTCATCTGGAGCGTCTCGTTGCTATTGAGCAGCAGGAAGCTCACCTTGTCGGCGATGACGGTGAAGTCACCACCGCCCGAAGGCGCGGGGGCATCGGAGGGGATGGAAAGCACCACAGTGGGTTGGAAGCCTTGTCCGGCCTTGTGGACCTCGCCGCTGTAAATTTGGACGGTGCGGTCGTCTTGGTTGGTTTGCGAGACGCGGGTAAGGTTGCCCTGTGAGCCTTGAAGAGCAAAGACGTTGGCTTGGACGTCGGTGCGCTGGGCACATTGATTGCTGGCGCTACATCCGGGGACAAACATGTTGATGGTGTAGTTGCCATTGATGGGAATGTCGACGGAAAAGGTGACGGTGGCGGAAGACGAGGCAGATGCCAGGTTGGAGTATGAGTCGGTGTAGGCCAAGACGGGCTCGACGGTGCCGGCGAGCGTGTTAATGGTGCTAGTGTACCAACCGCCCTGGTTGGTAGCAGACGAGTCGGTACCGTTGGCGCCGTTCTGGTCGGAATTGCAGCCGCCGCGATTGAGCGCGTTGTAGGCGTATGCCCAGCCGCCTTCAGAGAGTAGCTCGAGGAGGTGAAGGCCAGCGCCGGCGCCATAGTGTTGGGTAGCGGTGAACTGAATACCGGTGAGGCGCTTGACACCACCGGGCGCGTTGTTGGTCGGGGTATCTGCTATCAAAAAGTCTTGGTAGGGGAGAGTCGGGTCGTGCGCCAAGGGGCAGTTGTTGGTGCATGTAGCATTCTGGTTGGTGGTCGGATCGAGGTAGATGAGCTCGAGCTCGGTGTTGTCGGGGATCGAGACGATACTAAAGGTGCGTGTGCCGCGGCCATCGACAAAGGTGTTGCCGAGACGGATGGCGCGCACGTTCAGGGCACGGAAGGCACGTGCCGTGAGACGGCCGTTGGCGCCATCGCCAAAGAGATATGAGTTGCCGGAGCCGTCGGCGCCTTGCGGGCACAGAATTTGGGCCGGGTTGTTGAAGCCGGCGTCGCTGGAGCTGGGACCACCTCCAAACTCGACCTGACCGAGAGAGATGGGGGTGAGCGCGGCTGTGAGAGAGGACGCCGAGGTGTTGGTGCCCGAAGACATGCCGTTAGCGCCGATGGAGGCAAAGCGAGTGTCAAAGCTGCCACCGAAACGGATAAGCGAATTGTTGCCACCTTGCGTGATGGTGTTAACGGTGCCATCGAGACCGCCAAAGTCGACTGGATTCCATGTGGATGCTGCTACGTCCCACTGCGCTACATTGCCAAGGTATCGTTCAGACGCGCCGTTGACGGGTGCAGAAAAGGAGCCGCCAACGATGAGCTTCTGCTGGTCGCTATCGCAGAAGAGAGCATGGACGGTGCCATCGAGGCCACCTGCCATGTTGTCGAACATCTTTGAGCGAGGGTTGTAGGAGGCAATGTTGCTGACAGATGTACCACCTATGGAGAAAAAGTTGCCGGCGACGTAGACGGTGTTGGGCGATGACTGCATCTGACAAATGGCGCGGATGGTGCCACCCTGTTCTGTAGCGCTGATGAAAGAGACGGTGCCATTGGCGGCACGAGATAGGAGAGAGGATGCAGCAGAGTCATAGGTTGTGTTTGGGCTTTGTGAGGAGCCGGTCTGGTTCCAGATCTGGATGCCAGCAAAGGAGCCGGCGATGCTGACGGCGCCGAGAAGATCAAAGTCGATGCTAGGAAACTTGGGAACGGATGCAGAGGCGAGAGGGAGGGCGATGGTGAGTAAGAGAGCTGATTTGGACATGGCTCGTGCCAGTCGGGAGGTGGATGGATGTGGCTGCGAAGCGCGTCGGTAGGATTTGCTCGCCGGGACGGTAGCGACGAATGGCACCATGATGGCTACTGATGCCAAGTCGAGGATGATGATGGGGTTCAATTATCGACGCACCCGGAGGCGAAGCAAGGACGACGACAGGAAAGGAAGAGACAAAAAAGAGAGAGGGGCGGATCAAAGCATCGCAGATGCCGGGTGAGATAGGTCGACGTACGCTGTTAGAGGCGCAGCGAGGGGCGCGGCAAGGATGTGGATGCGGATGCCGATGCCGATGCGGATGCGGATGCAGCGCGGTCAGGTCAAACGAGTGTGATCGGTGGAAAGACGATGAATGTTGAGTTGTTGAAGAGCACGCGCTGTTGGTACTGATAGTGGATCGAGATGCAGCAAGGTGGGACGAAATCGGATGCGACGTTCAACAGTCGAGCTAGGTCAAAGCAGGAAGGGCTTGTTGAGCACCTTGCAAAAGAAGAAAAGTCAAAGAGAGGAGCAAGTACGAGATGCGGATATGAGATGAAGAAGAAAGGATCACGAAAGAGAAAGGGAGATGATGATGATGATGATGATGATGATGGTGATGGTGATAGTGATAGTGATGGCGACGATGATCACGAACCGAGGCGTCTCAGAGCGCCCAAAACTCGATTCACGATTGGCGTACCGTGCCAGAAAAAGGCGAGGCGCGCACCAAAAGAAAATTATCGCACCAATTTGAGTATATTTTCAACACAGCAGCGCAGCAGCGGACAGACAGGATATAGTTAGGCCAGGCTTTTGTTTTTCGGTCGAGTTGATGCGTTGTTTCGAGGGTGTCTCTGTTTGACACCGACTCTGGATCATACACGATACAAAGCAGCCGAACTTGACCCACCGTGGTATCATCGTGAATCCGATCAGCGAATCCACCGACATTAGGCCAAATAAAGTCGCAACAGAGTCTACAGCATCCACGAGTTGCAATTTCATGCAGACCCACCAACGATGCAGTCGACTGTGATCAAGTGAAGCACAGAATAGCGAGATTGCAAGCCAAGCAACAGCTGCACTGTACTGTATACGTAGACACGAGATGAGGCCATTCATTCGTGATTGTGAAATGCCAGCTTGGTACTCGTGACTCATGGTGGGCGTCGATGGAAAGATTCCTTGCATGTTGAACAGGGGTCAAAGGTAAACACTCACACTCGCACCGCTGCTCTGTGCTCCGTGCTCCGTGCTCAGTGCTCAGTGCTCAGTGCTCGTGTTCGGTGCTCGTGCTCTGGTGCTTGCATCACAGACGCGGTCTCGGCTCAGAGAGGCGGCGCAGCCAGAGCTGCTGTGTTCAGCTTTGCCTCTTTGGTTTTCTACTGAAACCAACACGCGTGATAATATCGCATTTCTCTGGGATTTCGCGAGGTTCGATTCACGAATCACGAAGGGATCGACAGCGCAGCTGTTCAGGTCGCGCTTAGCTATCCGTGATTATTCTCGAATTGTGAATAACACGAGTAAAAACACGTGAAAATACGTTTGATCTTTGTTAGACCGTTTGAAAAAGCCGAATCTTTATGAAATTTTGTCGGTGCCGTGCGAAACGCTTACCGCGAATCGTGAATCACGAATCGATCACGACGCAATGAGTGTGTTGTGCAGTTGCGATCTTTCTCAAGACTCGAAAGAGAAAAATCACAAATCGTGAATCACGCGAATCACGAATGCAGCGTGTCTGGTTGGTGCGTCGGTCAGTTGGTCGATTTCGATTCGGAACCGATCGAGTAGAGTCTGAGAGCGAGGATTGCTAAGGAACGGTTCACGATTTACGATTACAGCTTGCAGCCCACGATATCGTCGTTGATCATTTGATCTTTATCCGCCCTTCGCTTTCATCCACCTAGCCTTCGGAACTGTACAAGCCGAAATGGTCGTCGCCACCTCCGCCAGCATGACTCTTCGACGCGCACCCACTCTGTCCACTCTGGCTGCCGCTTCTGCTGGTCGAGTGCGATCTCTTCACTCGACACGCATCCTTCGCGCCAATGCTTCTTCTTCCACGACTGCTGCCGACCAAGAGTATCCAAGCGAAAACTTTGGCGCTCCCATCTGGCGATACACCTTCTTGGGTGCCATCGCTGCATTTGGCATCTACCGCATCTCGACGCTCCACGCCGATCCGCACCCATCCAGAGCCTCTTCCTCGGGTCGTTCCGCACCAGGCAACGAGTCGGAAGACAACCTTCACGTTCAAGGCGAACAGCCTTGGCTCACCCGATACATTGAGCACTGGACCACCTCACCAAGCGTCTGGAAGGAGCGCAACGCCCGACATCTCGAGCTTGTCAAGGAAAAGGCCGAGGAGCGTCTCCTTTTCCTTTATGCCGAACGTCCACCCGTTCACCGATTGCGTTACACCCAGTGAGTAGCTACCTCATCCCACTGTCCATTCCCCTCCTGCATTGTGCTTGCACCAAACCTCTGATCCACTGACTTTGATCTCTGCACTGCTCGATTCTCTCTGTGCATTGTACCTTGCCAGGATCTTTGAACAAGCATCACCTCACGCCATCGCCCCCGGTTCGCAAGTCGACCTCTCCGAACTCAAGATTAAGCGAGCTTCTGAGTGATCTCTTTCCCACTTCCGACCTAGATTCTAGCAATGTATCATCGAATTTCCTAAACTATTCCGCACCCTGTGCTGTCGTTGATCTGCTCATGCTCCGGCTCATGGGCTCTTACCTGAGGCGATCATGCCAGCCCCTAGCTAGAAAGGAAAAGCTCATCCTTGTCCGCGCACTCGGGCAGCAAAGACGCACGAGGCGTGTCACAACTTTGCATCAGGTCCGTTGCTCAACTGTTGCGCAGCTTGACGAATCTTTCTGCACAGCTCTTCGGCTTCTTGATCATCTAGCTCTTCACGTCCGTGGCCGAGCCCCATCGTGGCGAGAGCATGGCTTGCCGCCGGCTTCTTGGTTTTTTCGTCTGCACTCGGTCGCGCGGCAGCGGGAACAATGTGGAAGTGAACCTGTCCGGTCGGCACAAACAAGCACGTTCAGCTGAGCAGCCAGTCGAGCCATCTGAGCGCACATATCAAACTTACATGAGGAACAAGCTGTGCGTAGATCTGGTTGGTGATCACCTGCAGTCTTTCGTCGTCCAGAGCTGTACCATTTGCCAGCAGCAGACAATGCGAGACCAAGCCGGTCAGTCCTCTCTTCGCGTGGCTTTCTGTTCGTACATGAAACTCGCCTTTCCCAACAGCTCTTGTGGTCTGCACAAGCGCATTCGACAACCAAGCAGCCGTTTGCTGATCCAAATGCGATACTTGTTCGACGTGCTTTTTCGGAACGACGAGTGTGTGTCCGCGTCTCAAGGGCAAGATGTCCAGAAAAGCTAGATTGTGCTCATCTTCATACACAATGTACGCAGCAGATTGACCAGCGATGATGCGGCAAAACGCGCAGTCGTCCGATAGCTCCTTGCTCGAATCGAAGCGGGCTAAAGTGTGCGAAGTCATCTTGATTGTGCACTGCCTGTCGAGCCAATCTTGAATACTCTGAAGGAGGACGAGGAGGCCAGGGTTGAGGCGAGGCGAAGCAAGGCAAGGCAAGGCGAGAGTCATGCATATCACGAGCTGCTCGCGCCTGTCGTGTGGGGAAAATCCCGGCTGTCGGTCACAGGCGCTTTGCTCATTCGTGATTCTGATTATTATTATTTTTACTTAAATTGGTTTTGAATTTGCGCATTCAGATTTGTGATTGTTCTGATTCACGATTCGCTCCACTCGTGACTTGAGCACAAACACGAACGAAAGGGTTAATCGTGAATATAATAACCTGGTGCCTGCTGCCTTTGCACGAGCCAAGTCACGAGTAACGAGTGTAGCTCTCTCAACTAGCATGTTTTCCTCCATCCAACACCATCGGGCATCTACTGCACTCGTACTTGACAATCCTCACCATGTCGTACGCAGGCACGACTCCGCTTTTTGCGCCCGGACCCAACCCACGAGCGCCAGCGCTCCCTTGGCGATCCGATGACTTTTTCGCTGTCGACGACCGTGTTCGCGGCGGTACAAGTCATTCACACACTGCCATCGTCCAATTTCCTCCTATCAGTAGGGGTGAACTTGTCTTTTCCGGCTTCCTCGACACCTTGACGCTCGGTGGTGCAGGATTCGCATCTCAGTCTTCGACTACTTGCTTTCCCGTCACGCTCAACAAGCAGGACTTTGTCGGTCTCCGGCTAGTGGTTCGTAAGAATCCAAATTGGCAAGAACCAACCCCTCCATACGGCGGAGCCAATCCGGGAGGAGGAAAAGCGCCGGTCACGTCGTTCGTGTTCGAAATCAAGACCGAGGAGCCCGAGAGGCGGCCGGATGGGAGAAGGCAAAGCGTCATTGTTTGGGAGTGGAGTTTTTCCATCCCACAACTTGACGGTCAAGAGGCGCATAGCTTGAATTTGATGCAGACCAACGACGACTTTTGGGTCTTTGACTCGACCTGGTCCGATTTCAAGCCCATGTATCGAGGCAGACCTGTCGATCCAGACAAGGCGGGCGAGTTCCGCCCCCAAGACACGCGCGAATGGAGCCTCATGGCACGTAGCAACTTCCAAGCCCAGTCCGGACCCTTTGTACTCCAGCTTCACAGCCTCAGCGCTCTGCCCTCGACAGATCAGTTCGCAGCCAACTTGCACGCTGACTCATCGTCGCCCGTCGAGGACATGCGAAATCACGCCGAGTCGTGGGTCGACAAAAAGCTCGACCATTCCTTTCGAGCTTCGTTTCGGTCCCACGTCTCCACACCTGTGACCGAAACGGCACCGACACCGTCATCACCGAGATCATGCGCAGCAGAGTACTATGGATTTGCGCTGTTCATCTTTTCCACGCTCCTATGGGTCATATGGATAGCTTGGGCTCTGACTCCAGATACAGTGCTGCACAGTATCGGGATCGGGTGGTATCCGAATCGCGAGTGGGCGTTCTTGTTGCCCGCGTGGTCGCTGTTTGCTGTGTTGGCAGTGTATGCGGTGTTCATCGGTTTGAACGCGAAAAGTACTCCCGAGCTGCGTGAGATCGTCAATGTCACAGGTTAGTACTACAATACAGTGAGCCAGAGGATGCATGCAAACATACGTGTGCTGACCCAACGCTTGTTCTTTGCGATACAGACTCGGCACAAAACGTTCTACCCATCTCGATGAGCGACGACAAACATCTTTTCGAAGATCAGCATGCACTTGCAAAGAGTTTGCACGATATCTATGACCTACCTCCCACCTACGTCTCTCGTCAGATGCATCTCTCTCAACCGTCCCCCTCTTTCGGCGTCCATCATCATTCGTGATTGTCACGCGTTAATAGTCCGTGTGTCACACACGAGTATTCTCGCTCAATGACCAAACTTGCGTACAATGACATGCTTCCATTTCGCGTGGTATCATGGTTCACTGTGTGGGCAACGGCGTATGTGATCAGCGGAAGAATGTCCTTGCCATCGGTCCAGATTTGACGAGCTTCATCGAGTGCCTTGGCTTGGCTTTGGACTTGTGCTTCTTCGTCACTGGCTTCTGCGGTTGGTGTTGCTGCTGTGATGCACGTTCGATGGACAAGCCAGGCAGCTCCGCGCTCTCACCATCTTCTTCATCGTAGAGCCAACCTCTGCGGAGAGAATCGTGTTCGTCCTCGTAGACCATCTCTCCTCCAGCACCAGTCACTGCCACCTGGGCATGTCGGTTTGACAAGAGCCCTTTTTTGGCACGAGGTGTGATAGATAGGGAAGCATCAACTGCGTTACGAGCAACACGTTGCGCATTCGAATAGCGCGATTTCGATCGTTGTTTGGGAGGAGCGACGAGAGGGGTTGAGTGGGTAAAAGCGGCCAAGTCCGGACGGTGAGGATTGAGCGCGGGGATATGCGATGTTTCGTCTGTAGCCGTCCAGTCAGTCATTCCGTATGGTGAGGGTGATGGGAGTGCTGCGTCAAGAAGCGGGAGGTTGGGTGTTTCGAGGCAAGAGCAATCGGCAATCAAGGACAAAGGTGGTGTAGAGGCTCGAACAAGTTCCGAGACTCTACGTGCTTTGATCCCGAGAGAAGAGGTGGTCAGACTTGGACGTCTCGCTCCTCCTGCAGCGTTGGCAGAGCTTGTAGTGGATGGTATGGCTGAGGTCGATTCGGTTCTCGCACCAGGCACGGCGCTTGTGATCAACGATGCTGGCTGCTGCCCCACACGAAGAGCTCCACTGTTGACCAGTGTGTGGCGCGGACGGCTACGTCGAACAGCTAAATCGTGATCCGGTGCCTCGCAAGCACTGGGCAATGGAAGCAGTGTATCGTCCTCGACCTCACCTTGATCCTCGCGTTGCTCCACTTTTTCGGGTTGTGCTTCAGCAGCATGGACCGAGAGGTTGCCGTAAGATCGTCGCTTCTTGGGCGACAATCCTGTGTCGATGGGCAGAGGTGGATGTGGCATAACGACGGCACCAGTTTCACACGTCTCTTTGACCGCCTTGACGTCTAGCTTTCTATCATCGCCCGCAATAGTCTTTTGCAAAGCAGCTTGCAACGGTTCTGCAGTGAATCGTGGGCCTTGCACCGTGAATGGCGTTTTGGCCGTTCCGTTCGCAAAAGCCGGCCTGACTGGCGTACCAACCAGGGTCGGCACAGGCTTGATCGCCTGTCCGGGCTGCTGCCCGAGCGATTCAGAAACTTGCCTCAACAGCCCGTCGTGGTCGCCTGCCCTCAACACCCTGGTTACCTCCGCTCTTGGCCTCTGGCTTAATGGCACATTTACCGCCTTGTAGCTACCTAGCTCCCTTTTCAGAATGCCGTTTTCCTCCTGCATGCGTTCCAGCTGCAACCTCAAATCGAGGTTCTCGTGTTTGACTTGATCCAGCTCGTGGCGTACGCGATCCATGTACATAATCTTCTGGTTGGGATTCTTGTGGCTGAGCAATTCCGAGTTGAGCGCTGACAGCGAAGCGACCTGCTCTTCGGCCAGTGCATTGCGTTGAACCAGATGCCTGGCTTGCTCGACGAGCTCGTTGTACAGCAGTTCGTAGTGCTCGGCGTGGTCCAGTAGCGATGCCATGCGATCGCGTTCGTCTCGTTCGGCTTTCTCAGCGATTCTTGCATTTTGCAACGAGGCCATGAGAGAGCGAGATGCTTCCGCTTGCGTCTCGGCTTCTTTGCGAGAGGCATCAGCTTGCTCGAGGGCTTCAGCAAGACGTTTGCGTAGAGGCTCAATTTCGGAGAGGTTTGATGAGAGGTTGTCGATCTCTCGCGTCTTGGCTGCTACCAAATTTTCGAGTGTCGCCACTTGGCTCCGCGTAGCAGCAAGCGCTTCCTCAGTAGCCTTGGTTTCGGTAGAGCAAGAAATGTATCTTGCATGTAGTTCCGCGGTTTCTTCTTGAAGAAGAGCGTTGCGTGCTAGCGCATCCTCGAGCTCAACTTGAGCAAGAGAGGCATATCCTGCATCAGTGTAGAGAGCTTCGGTCAGACCAGATAGATCGCACCAGCTCGAACTTGCGCCGACGCTGCTGCATGGCTGCTGTTCTTGCTGCTGCTCAATCAGTCGAGAAGCGAGCTGACGTTCGGCGGATAGCTCTGAAGTGATACTGGCAAGGTCCTCTTCGAGCGTCGAGACGAGCTGTTTGGCAGTATCTCGATCGTGCTGGACCTGCTTGACCACAGCTACGAGCTCGTGGATTTGGGCCGCGCGCTCTTCTGCCAGCGTCTCTAGCTGGATCCGTCCGAAAGCGTTGTGGTGCCACTTCGCTCTCAAGGCGTCTTTGTCGTAATTTGACTGCCATTGCAATGATTCAATGTGCTGGGAGACGGCTTTAGAGACCATGGAAAGATTGTGTGCGTGCTGCTGCTCGACATCTTCCGCCTCTTGCATGAGCTCGTCAATATGAGACTCGAGTTCAGAGCGTGCTGCTTCGGCCGCCGCTCGTTGTTCGTGTACAGTGTGGGCTACTTGTTCGTGCTTACTTTCGAGTTCGGCTTGCAGCTGCTCAATCTTTGCATTGAGTTCGACCTCGATCTTACGAGCATACTTCTGAGCATCAATGGCAATGATCTTTTCGGATTCTCTCTGCGCCTGTAGGTCGTCGATCAAGCGCTGCTTTTCTGTGAGAATGTCGTGCGACGCGGTCCCTTGAAGACGAAGCTGTTGCAGCTCCGCTTCTATCTCAGAGTACCTCGTCTGATATTCACGCGCTTTCGCTTTTTCATTGGCGACCGTATGTGCAGCTTCGGCGGTTTCATGCTTGCGTCGCTCTTCCTGCTTCTGCAGCTTTTCAGTTAGCTCGACAATTTCCTTTTGCCTTCTCGCTTTCGACTCTTCATGCACCTTGTTCAGCTCTCCTAGCCTAGCTTGAAGATCCGAAAGCTTGTTGCTCTTCTCCTTGAGTGCAGCGTGTGACTTTTCGCACTTGTCGAGGCTGTGTTTAAGCTTGGCTTCGCGCTGTGCCGCGAGTCGTAATTCAGTCTGAAGGTCACCGAGCTCGTTTTGGATGTTGATCTTTTCACGTTGTAGGTCGTGAATCTTGCATTCTGCCTTGGACAGTCGATCTTCCATCTTGAGCTGGGGTTTGACTCCGTGAGTGGGTGCAGTGGCGGTAGCGGTGGTGGGTACGACGTTGGACTTTGCGCTCGGTCCGAGCGGTCGACGCACGACGCTAACATGAGGAGGAGCTACCTGCGCTGCTACAGGTGCCGATTCAGTGAGATCTCTGCGCGACATGGTAGAAGGACGGTCCGGGTAGACACCCTGCTTCCAGTGTGGTTGTGGCTCGGTAGGATCGTATGCGTTGGGTCCAGGCGTGGTGGATGGTGGAGGTGGTCGGAATCGAGGCGCTTTAGAGAACATACTGAGACAGAGTGTGTTGTACAGTTCGCCAGAGCCGAACAACACTAGCGTAAGCCTGATGAGACTTCGGCTTCGGTGGATAGAAGGGTGGAGTGCTCCGTCGACAGCCACGAGCGTCGTACAGTAGATGCTGCGAGGAATGCGTAGACTGCTGCCTCAAAAAGGAATAAATAAATACACCCTCAATGTCCAATTGCGCAGTCTCGCAACCAACACTTGGGCACGCGTAATTCAGGCACGTGATTTGCACCGATCTAACAAGCGTAAATTTGCACCGAATCGTGAATCGTGAATCGTGAATATCGTGAATTACGCCTGCGCCTTGACCACAAATCGTGAATCGTTCGTGATATTGCTCATGATTGCTCATGTCCGGACTGCGCACATTCTCGGTGCCACCACCATCCCTTTTCCATCATCAACGCCGTTTTTTCACGATAAAAGAAGAAGCAGAAGTCAGTTCAGCGTGGTCGTACAGAGTAGAGCCATATCGCAGTCGTCGTAAAGGAGCAGCTTTTAGCGCTGGGTGTCTTTGCTTCGCTGCAGCTGCAAGCCATGGCCAACCCTTTGCCTGACCCCACGCTGCAAGAGCCGGCCGCATCAAATACAGCTTCTCTGCCTCCGATACCACCGTCCAAGACAAACGAACTATCACATGATGTTGCTCTTCAAATTGACCATATTTTGTCACCAGCCAAGCAGCAGTTGCCCAACGGCGATCCAATCCACCTGCCGTCATACAGCCTAGCCGATCGCTCTTCGCTCGAATCGCAACTGGACCAACTTCTCAGCTCGACAACAACGCAGGATGAACAGATCAGCCTTGGCTCGATCGATCGTGTACAGGCCATTCTTCGGCTCCAGATCCGAGCTTGTCGAGAGCAGATCACCCAGCTCACCGCCGAGCTCGAAGCAGAGATCGACACCAATCGCATGACGCAAGTGCAGCAGGCGATTGCAGCGCTACTCGAGCAGCTCCTTTTGATCCGCGAGAAAGCACGCGAGTCTGAAAATGTCGTCAAGGAGATTACTCGCGACATTCGAAGCCTCGATATCGCCAAACGCAACGTGGTTTTCAGCATGACCGCGCTCAAACGACTTCAGATGCTCGTCAACGGCGTCGATCAACTCCAGCGCCTCGCCGAGACCAAACGCTACAGAGAAGCTGCCTCGGCGCTACAGGCTGTAAGGTCGCTTCTCGATTTTTTCCAGTCCTATCGTGGCGTCGAGCGCATCGCCTCTGCATGGAAGCAAGTCAACGAGCTGCAAAACAGTCTGCGCGCCACCATAATGAAGGACTACGAAAACTTCTTTTTGCACGATCCCAATCGTGCAGTGCGCTCCACGAATTTGCCTGAATCCGCCCTTGTCATCGATGCTATCGGAGTCGAAGCAAAAACTGCGCTCATCGACTGGTATTGCTCGCTACAGCTTCGCGAGTATCGCCGCATTTTCAGAGCTACCGACGAGGCGGGCCAGCTCGATAATGTCTCGAGACGATTTGCGTGGTTCAGAAGAATTTTAAAGATTCACGAGGAGGAACATGCGGCTGCCTTTCCCGACCACTGGAAGGCCGAACGATGGCTCATTCGTCGTTTCGCCGATGTCACCAAGGAAGATCTACGCAGTGTTCTCATCCGTGAGCAGTCGAGACTCAACGTGTCGACTCTCATGGAGGCGCTCAATTCAACGCTTGAATTCGAAGCTGCCATGAGTCGTCGTTACAATACGTCCTTTGAGGAGCTCATTACACCACCTACGTCTACCACGAATGCTACAACGCAGTCACAGCAGCAGCAAACACAGACGCTCTCGGACGTGTTTGACCCCTATCTCGGCATCTTTGTCGAGGCGCAGGATCGAGCGCTTGGAGAAATGTTTGTTCAGTATCGACGTCAAGGCGCACGCATCTCGTACGATGGAGAGCAGCAGGCGAATGGAGGACTCGGAAGGGACGGCGTATTCGAGCCTGCCAGCGGCGTCGATGGTGCGGCGTCCAACTCGAGTGGAGGAGGTACCACAGTTCTTCCTTCGTCGACCGAATTGTTCTATTTTTATCGCCAGACGCTGGAGCAGTGCGCACGATTGTCGAATCGCGAACCGTTGCGCGACCTGTACGAAGTGTACCGCAGATGGCTTCGCGTGTACGCCGAAGACGTGCTGCGATTTTCGCTCGTCCGTCCCGAACCCGCCCGTCGTTCGATCGATGTTCGTCCGAACATTGCCGAGATCCAGAAATGGTGCCTGGTGCTCAACACGGCCGATTACTGCGCTAGCACCTCGAGCCAGCTCGAAGAGAAGCTTCGTGAAAAGATCCACGCTGATTTCAAAGAGAGCGTTAGCCTTGACGAGGAACGTGATATCTTCAGCACGCTCGTTTCATATGCTGTTCAGACACTGGCGAGGGAGTTCGAGCTGTGTTCCGAGCCGATTTGGAACTCGATGCTGCGCCCCGCTGTTGCGTGGAGCCAGCTGCAGCCTCGGTCTAATGCTTTGGGAGGCGGCAGCAAGTCGCAGTACGTGGTGGACATGGCGAGCCTGTTGGAACAGATTGGGGTAGTGGTGAGGCAAGATGTGGAGAACAAAAGGTACGTTCGAAGTTGGTGTGATAAGGTGGTTAGCGTGTTGACGACGCGCTTCTTGCACGCGTTGGTGCGATTGCGGCCGTTGACGCAGGCGATGGTTGAGCAGCTGATGGTGGATGCGGCAGAATTGAAGAAGAGCATGGTGGAGCTACCGCGATATGCGGTAGACGATCTGGGCGTGGGTGTGGATGGCAGTGCCAGTGCTACAGAAGCGAGTTTGTCGCCTTGGACGCCGGCTCCATCGGCAGAGCAGACGGCGCTGTCTACACAGGCGGCTTCGTACGTCCGTTATGTTTGCCGACTTACGGAGCGTATCGATATGTTACTGCGTGTGGTGCTTGCGCCGGTCGAGGTGGATCGTTCCACCACATCGAAAGGCTTGGACAACGATGGCACGCGGACCAAATTAGATCTGATCGAATGCTACGTGAAGCTGGTCGGCGATCGATCGTTTTCCAACTTTCAAAAAGTGCTCGATCTCAAGGGCGTACGCAAGGTGGACCAGAACAGCCTGCTCGATCGATTCCTCCAAGTGACGGCTTCTATGGACGAGGCAACGTCGGATGCTGCAACGGCGCAGCTGAAGGACCAGAGCTTCCTTACGCAGCTCGATATGGATCCTCCTTCTCATCCGGTCTTGTCTTCGCCGTTGAGCGCATCAACGCCCTCGTTTTTGGATAACAGTGCGAGGAGGGATAGCGGCATGGTCAGGTCCGCCAGTCTGTTCGCTCCGGAGAGCGCAAAGAGTCCGACGCTCGCGAATCCGCCCACTTTCGACGCACACGCTCAGGGCGCCGGAAGAGCGTTTAGCGATCTCAGGAAGTTTGGTAACTTCTTCGGCGCGTTGGCGAGGAAGGATGGTAGCAAGCAGTGAGCTCGTTGGCAGACATCAATTCATGATTCAGGTCGCGCTAAAGATCACGGAGATGTGTCAAGCAGCAGCGTTGGTGTGAATGCGCGTGTGAGCGAAGGATATGGTGCAATCGTGAATACAGTTGAATCGTGAATGAGTGGCATGGGTAGGTAGTGTTTCGCGTGTTTACCTGCTTGCACCACGCGGGCCATGACCACCACGTCCACGGCGTGCTGCGCCGCGTTTTGCTCTGCGATTGGTATCGGACTTGCTGGGTCGGGCGTTCTTCTCTCTTCTCTTCTCCTTGAGCTCTCTGTCCTTTTGGATTTGTCTGGCGCTTTTCACTTCGTCTTTGGCAGCTTGGCGTTTCGGCTGGCCCGGTCGACGGTTGCCGAATACGCCGGCTGTCTTGGGTGCACTGAGCTTGGTATGTCTGAAGCGTTTGAGACCCATAACGCTCGTTTCTGGAGGCGAGCGCTCGTGGACGCGGTGGTTGTTGGACTCGATTTCGCCCGTCTTGGGCATGTCGATGCGCTTTTCGCGCTTCCAATCCTCATACCGACCGGAGCGGAACGAGGCGGGCAGACGAACACCGGACTCGGTGCGGATCATCTTTTTGTTGTCCGCACCCACAGTGGCTTGGATAAAGTTTTTCTTTTTGGAATCCCATCGTGTCACGTTGGGTCGTTGAGATTGCGTGCCCAGCGTCGCGTCGTCGCCGGCGAGGTCGAATGACACCGCAGACGCCTGCTGGATGAACGAGTCCGTGTGACTACGTGCGTTGTTGAGCGAATAGCCGCGTTCAGATGTAGACCCTTGCTGCTCGTACGAGAGGTAGAAGTTCGGATCGCGGTACGACGTCGGTGCGGCTTTCTTGGTGCGCGCGCGCTTCGTGTGTCGCGCAGACGCAGCGTCTCGGTCCGACTCAGAAGCGTCCGTTTCCGAATCAGTCAATGCTTCACGTTGGACTTGTGCTTTTGAAGGCTTGGTCGTGTCAAATGCAGCAAGGATATCCGCTTCATCTGCTTGCTCCATATCCACCATCGCATCCCCCACCACAGCTTCGTCGTTATCCGCCTTGCCAGCAGTTGCCTTTTTCTTACCCTTGTTACGCGCAGCAACTTTGGGCTTGGTCACCTCCTCATCATCTTCCATCGCATCACCTCCACCCTCGATCGCCCTTTTCCTCGCCTCCAACGCTTCTGCCCTCTTGGTTTTGACCTGCATCGTCTGCCTTCTGCTCCTCATCAACGCTCCCAACGGCGTGGCATCCCCCCTGATCCCAATTTCAAACACCGTCTCTTGCGGTCGGAACGCATTGACCTTGGCCAACAGCGCCGCCCTCTTGGCCGCCTCGTCCGCCTCCTTGAGCGCGTTGTCCGTGCCACGCTTCACCTTGTCGTCCATTCGGTCGCTGCCAAGCGCGCTCGTCACAGCGTCGGCCTTGTTTGCTCGGTTCAACCCATACACCTCGGGGCGCTTCACAACATCGTGCACCGCCATCTCTTCCAGGGGCGAGCCCGCCAACGTCCACTCGGGTACTTGGCCTTCTCTGCCGGACGCGGTGCGAATGTTGATCTGTTCGATGCTTCCTAGCTTGACCATCTCTTTGGCGCGTCGGTGCGATTCCTGCGATGCTTTGGCGATCGACTTTTCGTACTTTTGCTGTGCTCGATCGGCTACTGCGCGCAGAGCGGGGAAGTCGTGCGCGGTGGACGACGAGGTGTTTGTGAGAGAGGAAGAGATGAATTCGGTTTCGAGGTCCAACGCTTCGCGCGGCAAGGTTCCGAGGATGAGGCTGTCGTGTAGACCGAGCGCGTCGGCCGACGCAACGTCTCTGCCGTTGGCAAGAGCAGCGATGGCGGTATGTGAGGACACGAGAGGGCGAGCGAGAAACAGCTGCAAATCGCACAGGTATGGAAGCTCGGCATTTGTGCACATGCTCCACGCCCAACCGTTTCGGCCGGCACGTGCAGTACGTCCAACTCGATGAACAAACGTTCGCGGCTGCGGCGGAAAGTCGAAGTTGACAACGTGCTCGAGAACAGGCAGATCGATACCACGCGCAGCAACGTCGGTGACGATCAGCAGGCTGTTCTGCCCGCGTCGGAAGCGAGACATTTGGATACCGCGTGTCGCTTGGTCGAGCGACGAGTAGATGTGCGAGCACGCATAGCCAGTGGTGGTCAGAAGCAACAGCAGATACTCTACGTGATGCTTGGTGGCGCAAAAAATGATGGTTTGGTGCGGGAGCAGTTCCAGTGCTCCTCCTGGTCCTCCACGTTTGCGTTTGTTGCCGAGATGCTTGTCCTTGGTCTTGCCTTTGAACTCGGCCCTCCTGTTGCCGTAGCCGCGTGATCGCTGACCGTCGGCTTGGTTGTCACTCGCGTCTTCATTGAATTGCGCTTCTTCATCCAGGTCCCGTGCAGCCTGCTCGCCAAGCGGAACACCAATCACGTCTCGCAGCAGAACCAAGAGCGCAGCTTCCTTCTCGGACGGCTTGACGCTAAAGAACGCCATGCGCAGGTCCGCGCTGATCTTGCTATCGGCGTCCAGACGCACGAGTTTTGGGTTGGCCTGCAATCCGGCCTTGGTGAACTCGACGAGCTTCTTGGGCAGCGTAGCGCTGAACAGCAAAGTCTGTCGTGTTGGTGGCAGACGCAGGAGCATCTCCTCGAGCTGTTCTGCGAAACCCATTTCAAAAAGTCGGTCTGCTTCGTCAAAGACAACGTATTCGACCGACTTGAGGTCCAGGTTCATCTCGACGGTGAGATGGAGCATTCGGCCCGGTGTGGCGATGACGACATCCGGATTGTTGGACATGATGCCGAATTGTTCGTCGAGCGACTCTCCGCCTACAATTATTGCCCAGCGGATAGCTTCTCCGCGGCTATCCTGGCCCTCGCCTGCGTCAGCCTTCCATCCTCGCGCAATTTCCTTTCCCACCCTGAGGATCTGTACCGCCAGTTCGCGCGAGGGACAAAGGATAAGACTCTTAATGCCAAACGTAGGCGAATGACGACCATTGAGACGGTTGATAAGCGGAATGAGATACGCGAGCGTCTTTCCTGAACCGGTACGAGCCATACCGACAACGTCTCTGGGGGGTTGCGACATGATAGCCGGAATAGCCTGGCGTTGAATGGGTGTAGGCGTGGTGAAGCCGCGAATGAGAAGCGATCGAAGTAAAGACGGATGCAGGCCCATGCTCTGGAAGGATCCACCGCCGGTAACGACACCTGAGCCGAGCTTGTTCTTGCCTTTGTTCTTGCCAGAAAGTGCCTTCTTTGCGACCTCTAGACCTGCTTTGATGTTGGCATGCTGCATGACAGATGCGATGAATCGAGCGTCATCGTCGTCATCATCCTTGGCGGATACGCGAGACGCATATGCCTTCTGCGAGGCTTGCTGTGACGAGGACAGCATGCCAACAGCGGCTGGTTCGGCAGCACTGGCCAGCAGCGAGGAGGCAATATCGAAGTCGTCATTGCCGTCATCATCGCTGCCCTTTGTGGATCTCCTGGCTCGCTTCTGTGGTTTGCTCGATGAAGCTGTGGCGTCGTTTCGGTTCGGCTTGGACGTGGCTGAGATGGTACGAGCAGCAAAGTTGTCTTCGCCATCCGACGCAAGGAAATCGATGGTCTTGGCCATCTTCAATATCTATGACTCTGCTGCTGGTGATGTGTATGTGTTTCTGTTGCACCGTCAGTGAATCGGCGGTCAAGGAATAGGACGTTGGTGGTTGGCAAGAGCAACTACGCTTCGAGTTTCGTTTGAGAACAGCAAATTCTTGGATTATGTCCAAAAATTTTGGAAGGAAAAAAAAAAAAAAAAAAAAAAAAAAAAAAAAAAGCTGGACCCTCTCAGTCACGAGTCTGTCCACATCACGTGCGTGGTACACGCCCCGCCATTCACGATTAAGACGAGAGCCTCCACACCCACCAGGAGCCAATAAATCAATCGTGAATCAATCGTGTGAACAGCAATCCCGAATGAGTGAATGAGTGAATGTGCAACGAGAGTCACGAGTTGTTTGTTGTTATTCTCTTCGCCGCCACTTTCCGCGACGTGCAGCTGTGCCAGGTTACCGTAGCACAAGGTTGCTTCCAACGATCACAGGCGTGTGACGTGGAGCGGTCCGTACACCTCTGCTTAACACCATCATCATCATCGTCACCTATCACGCTCCGTTGACTACAGACCCGACCTGGACCTCCCCGCCTTACTGGCTGAGCAAATTACCGCGATGCCGTTTGGCTCGCCCTGCATTCCACTTTGTCAACCATGGTAGGCGCTCTCTGGATTGACAGTGGCTCCGACAGTGATAGCGATGCTACCTCGGGCAAGCAACGTCGAAACAGACACCGTCGTAGCGCTAGTGCGGTAGGAGGTCCATCTCGTCTAAGTGCAGCTCCCCCATCATCCTCGTCCTCGGTCATCGTTCTATCTTCGTCCCAAGATCACGGCCAACTGGTTGCAGCAAAAGTTCAGCGCCATGGAAAGGCTGTGGTTGGGACACTTGGCAGCCACGCTCGCCTGATGGATGCGCATGAAAGTGTACAAGCAACACCAGCTCAGCGCTTGGCTCAGCTCCTCGCCGATAATTCTCCCGACACCTCGCTTCCTAGCTTCGGTGATCTTCTACGACAGCACAAGTCACGAAGAGACGCCGCAGCGTCTGCGCATGCCTGCGTACCAAGCGGTCAGGGCTCTACAAGCATTTGCGCGTCGCGCCCAACATCGACTGCGCTTCCAGCAGGTTCGCTCAGGCGCACCGTGTCCCAACCGATCGCTTCCAGCTCGCAAGACAACCCAACTTCCTCTCGCTTCCGTCCATCTGTTCGTCGTCCCACCAAGTATGCAGGTGCAGATGCGACCGCGCCGGAGGTAATTGAAATTGGGTCCGACTCGATCGTCGATTCTGCCAGTGAAGCTGATGCCGAGCATGTCCTGTATACCTCTTCGCCCATTCGGTCCCAGCGTAGCCTCAGAACTCAGCAGCCCTCCAGCCAGCCTTTGGTCTTTTCTCCGCCATCTCGCGTTTCTGCGGCGAAAGGGCGATCGGGTGAGGCAAGACGCACTCGACCGAATCTCAGGGCTGACTCAGCTCCGATTGTCATCCTGTCTAGCAGTCCGCCACCGCCTTCGTTGCCGAGCACTAGCCAAAGCTCGTCTGGTCATGCGGTTGGATACATAGCCGAAGAAGAGTGTATGCTCCCAAACTTTCCATCATCGTCGCTTCCTTTCGAAGATCCACCACCGAGCCCGCCCTCTACGCCCGTTGGCGCGCCTGCTGCAGAAGCTTTCGATGCCTCGCCTTCGCTCAAGAGACGAGGCGTTCATTCGGATTCCAAACCTACGACGCCAAAGAGACCCAGGCCGATAAGCAGAACTGGCTCTCTTTTAGAAGCTTTAGATAAACTCTACGCAGCGGACGACATGGCCATGATGGACCAAGACCAAGCTGAGAATTCAGCTGACGGCGACCGCGTCCTAGGGATCTTTTCAGCTGTCACTGCTCCAGATCTTACTCGAAAGGAGAATTCTAGTGCGCAACTGTCACCGTCGAAAGCTCAAAGATCGGCTGCAGCCAAGGAAGCGCGCGAAGCTAAGGCACGCGAACGCGAAGCTGTCAAGCTTGCCAAGGCGCAAGCCGCTGCGGAAAAGAAACGGTTTTTGGAAGTCAATCGTCTTCGCACGTCGAAAGCGGACACGATGCGCGAGCTCATCATCGATCTTGACCGTACGCTTTTCAGCGCCGGTCAGCCTTTTGCCGGATATCAAGAGTCGATCCAGGCGCGTTTCGAACAGGAGGGAGCAAGTGTGCATCTCTGCGATGCTGTGGTAGCTCCGCCTTTGGTACGATTCAGGAGGAAGGTCAAAGCGGAGTGGAACAACGAAAGACGACATTGGGTACCACTGAATCGAGAACAAGTCCGAAGAGAGCCAATGGTGATTGTGTATATCGATGCAAAGCAGATTGTGCAATTGGTGGCGGAGGGAGGAGAGCAAGGATTGGAGAGTTGGTATGGCGATTTGGAGCGAAGGTTGAGTGCAGCCGATGGTGGTCGAGAGCGAGGTGACGGGCAGCAACGGCAGGTATTTCTGGTTTGCCAAGGCCTGATCAAGTACTATGCTCGACTGAGGGCAAGTGAGAACAGGGCATATACGGCGCGCATCCGACAGCAGTTGGCAGAGAGTCAACCCGCTGATCAAGCTACGAGCACCGCTTCGGATGCTGTTCCGAAGTCAGCACCACGGAGAGCCAACACTGCCATCGGCAGCAATAACCACAGCAGCAGCAGCAGTGGCGGGGGCGGCGTGCCTGCTCAATCGATCGTCGAACGCAGCCTGTTGCAGCTGAAGCTCGTTCACCGATGCTACGTGATCCACGCGGCCTCACTGGTCGATGGCATCGAATGGCTTCATCAACTCACGTCGGACCTTTCACTGAAACCGTACAAATCGCTTCGCGATAGCCACCTCTCGTTTGCCGTCGATACCGGCCGCAACACCACGTCTTGCTGCTCAGCTGCCATCTACGCCCTGATGCTTGAACAGATCCCACGCGTCACCCCGGCCATCTCACAGAGCATCACCACCATCTACCCTTCGCTGCACGCGCTGCTAAGAGCGTACCAAAGCTGCAACGACGAAAGCGAGCAAAGGGCAATGCTCAGCAGCATCCAAGTAGTCAGCAACAGGGACGGAACCGAGAGGAGAGCCAACAGGACCAATCTCGGCTTGCAGCTGAGCAAGAGGATTCATGCCGTGATCAGGGGTACCAACGCCGACTTGCTCATCAATAAGCCCACCAAGGATTGATCATGTGATGCATAACGCTGCATCTCGAAACACCATTCAAAGCTAAGTGATTAGGCAAGCAAGCACAAAGCAGCGTGGTCAAGTGTGCTTTGTATTTTCCCATGTCAGTGTTTGGTAAAGAAAAGCGCCAGCTCACAGACGCAAAGGCGGTTGAGAAGAGTAAGCGACATGAGGTTCGGAAAAGCTTGGTAGCATCCATTACAAGACGTTGCACGGATGTATCAGGCTTTACTTGCGGACGAAAGGGGGGAGGATGAGCCAGGGGGTTCAAAGACAACTGGTGCGGCGACGAAGCTGTTATCCGACAAGGGGGGCGCGTTCTTCGTCGGTGATAGCCGAAGTGTTCCTGCGCGTAAAGATGGAGAGTACGGCCCTGAGGACGGCGATCAGGCTGATGATGAAGAAGGCGAGAGCGGACCAGTGGATAAACTTGCTCGAAGTCTGGTGTTGGAAGATGGCCAAGAGACTCAAGCTGATGACGAGCGCGCCTGCGACGTCGCCCTCCGAGTACCACACGTAACCGGCGGCGGTGGATTCGAGGAAGAGGAGCGAGAGAAAGACGACAATCTTGGTGATGATGCCAGCCTTGTGGGACAGCGCGTTGACACCGAACGCCTCGAAACCGGTGACGAAAAGGAGCACGACAACAAAGCCGTGGTAGAGGCTAAAGGGAAGGTGAACAAACACAGTGTCGGCCAAGTTGTTGGCGGTGTGGTGCACTTTGAGCGATCGATAGCAGTGCGAGACGGTACCTGCGATGAGTAGCATGACAATGAAGGCGAGGATGGCGTAGATGCGATCGTGGTGCGCGTTGACCTGAGCCGAGACGAGTCCAGAGTAGATGGCGTTGAGGATGCACAGACCGGGGAACCTCCAGCCGATGCCGTGGACAACGTGGGTAGAACCGGCATCGGTGAATTGGTAGACGATCATTCCGAGGAAGAGCAAG
The DNA here is from genome assembly GCF_000328475.2 of Mycosarcoma maydis. Lineage (NCBI taxonomy): Eukaryota > Fungi > Basidiomycota > Ustilaginomycetes > Ustilaginales > Mycosarcoma > Mycosarcoma maydis. Next base: position 432,458 of record NC_026481.1, read on the forward strand.
TGGATAAAAGGCCATACGCCATAGATCCAACGCTCGGGGGAGAGGTAGGTCTCCTGCACTACCGGATTAGCACCCACGCCGAGCTGCGAGTAGACGTTGCCCGTGGTGAAGAAGACATAGGCCACGATGTTGGCTACCTTGAGCAGAAGGTCGTCGTTCCACGCCATCGTGAGAATGGGATTGCTGAGCAAGACCGAGAGGATTCGAGTTGGAGAGCAGAGGGAGCAGCAGCGGGATGCGCGGCGATGGGAAGCAGATGATGGTCAAGGATGAAACAAGAGAGAAACGAGTGTGCTCCATCCAGACTGGCATGTCTCTGATATAAGCTAGCTGAAATAGCTAGCTGCCAAGGCTCACGGTCCAGCTCAGTCAAGGTAAGTGCTGCTGAGCCTTGTTGGTCCCCCACAGTCGTGAGTACGCACAATCACGAATCGCAAATCGCAAATCGCAAATCGTGAATGCAGACGGCACGCTCGACACTCTGTGAGTCACGACTGAGCAGCAGCGCCAGTGTACAGTCACGAGTCGTGAGTATTTCGAGTGGAGGAAGACGAAATCCAGCGCTGTGGTTCGCGTGCGATGCGATGCGATGCGGTGCGGTGCGGTGCGATAAAATCAAGAATTGTGAATGCGATGCGGACTCATTCACCCTTCACGATTCACGATTGGTGGAGTGTCTGAGAGGAACAAACGCACAGTGACGCAGTCCAAGCATGCAAAGCCGAACGCGTCCATCGTAACTGGGCGAGCTCAACGTAGCACAGCGATGATTCGGAAGGCGTCATGGAGTCGTGCTTCTCAGACCGACAAACGCTTGAGCGCAGCGCCGCGCCGCTTGAGCCGCCGCATACATGCGAGCCTCGAATGTGACAAAGGTCACACGACCTGACCAACAACTTGTTCAGCCCAGGCTCGACATGCTCGTGTCTGTACTGCACTGGACTGTACACGCCATGCACACTTTGACTTTGGATTCAGGATTGTGACCGCCTAGCCAGCCAGCCCAGCCAGCCAGAGGCTACTACTCAAAATGCTGAGGCAGCATTGCCAGCGACGTGGGCACGCCAAAGCTGTATCGGGCAGCGATTGGTGATGGCTTTGGGGGCGAATCAGCAAGGTCCGACAGAAAGTATCACCAACGGATGGCAAGCCGAATCGTGAATCACGAATTCAAGAATCACAATTGAATCACGCTCACGGATCGATGAGACCAGAGTCGTGAGTTGGTCATGTGTCACTTGGTGCTTGTCACGGGTTCCCGCTTTGCATGTTAGCCCATTCATGGCAACAAAATCTTAGAATCACAAATGGTCTGACATCTGGGTGAAAATGCCACATGGGAAATAACCATTTGTGATTCGGCCGTGAAAGGCTCAGGCGAGATACGTGGCGTGGGGCGTGGCAAACGTCAGCTCAACGTGAATCGTGTATGAAGCGTAAATCACGAATCGTGAACGGCAGAGCAAATGACGTAGCTGAACTAGCTGAACAGGGACGATTCAGGTTGACGCCCAAGCATTCGTGATTTCTTTCATCTTTGGCACCAGGTCATCGCCGATGCTCGGCATTGGACACGCAATCAATCGACGGGTCAAGCCAGCACGCTCTCTTTCAGAGATGGAGCTGCGAGCGTGAGTTGAAAAGGCGATAGGATGCGTGTGGCACTTGCACACTGATCAAGATGCTGATGAAACAAGGCACAGCGACTGTACTCTGTTGTACGACGCTAAGTCCCAGTGCAATAGATGACCAGTCACGAGTCATACCGAGCCTTTGTTTTTCCTGCAACCCTGCAGACAATCATGTCATTCGCGAATCAAAACAAGCTGGAACGGCGAGCTACACTCGACGGCGAGCCAAAATAGACTCGTGATCTGTGATCCAGGTTGAGCTGAGATCGCGCCGTCCAAGAGCATTGTGATTTACCGTACGATTTGGCGCCCGAAAGTGATATATACGTGTGCATATCTACAGTATTCCAAGATATATATACATGTATGTTCTACATCTATCTATAACATAGTGGTGAGTGTGGCTGGTTGATGAAACAGCAGAGAATCGATATCACCGACTAGCGCGGCTGCCTCGTGCTACTCGTGACTGTTGCTCGGCTTCTAGAGTCACGAGTCTGGTTCCGCTGTGATTTGAGGTGGGAAGCATTCACGATTCACGATTTACGATTCACGATTTACGATTCACGATTTACGATTCACGATTTACGATTCACGATTTACGATTCACGATTTATTCACGATTCGAGATTGTAGTCACAGTCGTGAGTCTGTGAGTTTCGAGTTTATTATACAATCAGTTGTTAAAGAGAGCTTCTTTCGAAAGATGCAATTCAAGCACGCACGCACGCACGACGAATCGCGAATAACTTCAGTTATTAGCAACCATTCGTGATTCAATATTACACTCAGGCTTATATGGGCCATGGGACGTGGGACGGTCCAAGCCCTCGTGCCTGCTGGATTGACGATTGAATCAGTCGTCATCACGCTCAACGCAGCTGCAGAGTCGTGAGTGGGATTCATGATTACCTGCCTGCCAGAAACAGACTCACACCAACACACACCGACACTCACGCCTCGCTCGACTCGCTCGACGCTCCCACGCTTGCATTGGCTGGCAGCTGCTCGCAATACTTTCGTCTCGATCCTCTGTTGACTACTCGCTCCGCGTCGCTCCGCGTTCCCTTTGATCCGCTCTCGATCTTGATCCCCTCTGAGCTGGATCGTCCCCACCGCACATTGGCACCGCCCTCGATCGCAGCCTCTGCTGCTACAAGCTGTCGTTCATCTAGCAGCCATCTGGGCACGCATCGTCTACGCATCTCTAGCAGCCGTCTGTTAGCAGCTGCTCTTTCATTCCAGCATCGGCGTGTACAGCGCTTGCGAACACACGCATCAAAAGCCTGCAACCAACCAATCTACAGCCTTTCGCTTGCCGCGCTAGCCACATCCGGCACAAATGACGCACGCTTCGAATGGCAGCCTCACATCGGGCGACGATGTCGCTGAAGCTGTCTACAGCTTCAAGCTGCTCGAAGCCCTGAGAAAGGGCGACCAGCAGGCACTCATCCCCCTTCTACAATCAAATACCAAATCCGCAAACTTGCTTGCAAAGGAAAGCACCAGTCCTCTCCATCTCGCCGTCCGCTGTGCCGACTTCAACATCATCTCGTTTCTCTTGAACTACAAAACCATTCATCTCAATGCGACCGAGGCCCAAAACGGCAACACGGCTCTTCATATCGCCTCAGCGTCCGGTCGCGATGACATCGTCCAGCTGCTGCTCGATCAGCAAGACATTGACGACACCAAACCCAACAAGGACGGCAGAGATGCTCTCGCAGTCGCCAAATCTCCCGAGATCGCTCAACGCATCCAAGTCAGTCGCGCTCAGCTCAACGCCAAGTATCTCGATCATCTCGACGCTTACGAACAAGACGTCTCGCGTGCCGACGCCAACATCCACGACCTGCTCAACTTGCCACGACACGCCGTCATCGACCTCAACGCGCACAGCACCAACGGCAGTACGCTCCTTCACGAGGCCGTCAAGCGCAAGGACATGCGCATGATCGAGACCGCCGTCCGCAAGGGCGCAGACGTCTATGCCCGTGACCGTCTCGGCAAGCGCGTCAACGACGTCACCAAGGACGAAAGGGTCAGAGCGCTCTTGCGTCAGCTTCACAATGCTGACGCTGCCAAGGCCTCGCAGGCCAGTCAGTCAGGCCAACCGCCTTGCTTCAAGGGCTACCTCGGAAAGTGGACCAACATCGCCCACGGATACAAGACGCGATGGTTTGTCCTTGAGGACGGCATCCTCTCCTACTACCACAACCAGGACGATGAGGGCAAGCAGTCGCGCGGCGCCATCAACATGCGCTATGCCAAGATTCGCGCCGACAACAACGACAAGCATCGCTTCGAGATCATCAGCGAGACCGGCAAGGGCACCTCCAAGCTGTACCTTCGCGGCACACATCCCGTCGAGCGCGCCAGATGGGTGCAGGTGCTCCAGCAGACAAAGGAGTTCTTCAACCTCGAGCGACAATCGAGCCGTGCCACCGAACACTTTTACCGCCAACGCGCGCCTTCCACCTCTTCGCTCTCGTTCACGCACAGCATTCAGACTTCGACAGCGCTCGCCAACCCCGCTGCCATCGTCCGTCCCTCGTCCACCGCCCCCAGCGAAAAGGGCAGCCGTACCGGTTTCCTCTCGCTCAAGTCGCCCAGCACACAGCCCCCCTCGGGCACGGCAAGCGAACGATCGCTGCCGCTACTCAACCGTAGCCCAAGTCTGCTCAGCCGGCCGTCAAGCGACGAACGAGGCGAAGATGAAGCTGGTGCGGCGGGCGCAGCAGCAGCACGTCTGCCATACGACAACGAGTTCCGTCTCACCGCCGAAGCGCTCAAGGCGCAGGCCGAAGCAAGTCAGCGCCTCGTCGAGACGCTGATCGCCTCCAACGCACTTGTCACTGCCAGCGACAGTGGCAGCACAGCCAAGCACAGCCGCACTTTGTCGAGCTCCAATGGCAGCAACCCCGACACGGTGCACTCGGCTCTCGACGCTGCAATCAGGAGCAACCTCCAGCTGGTTGAGCGCTACCAGACCATGGTTGCTGCACGTGAAGCTTACATGGCCAAGCGTTACGAGCGAGAGCTGCAGATCAAGCATCTTTGGGAAGAAAACATGGCCGTCTTGGCGCAACAGCACGCCGAGATGGAAACGCAGCTCAAGGAAGCTGCTGCCGAAAATGCGCGCAGGCGAAAAGCGTTGCGCGAAGTGCGCGAGACCATGGGTTCATCGCCAGGTTCGATTCTGTCGCCTGGCGGTGTTGGTGGCGCGCTTGCTACGTCGAGCTACGTGGCGTCGCCGCTTCACGCTCATGATCAACGCCGTCAGTCGACGCTCCAGTCGTACGAGATGGCTGACAGCGGTGGAGCGGGCTCACTCGCTGCGCGTCGGCTTGGCGAAGAGGGCGGTGCGCAGCTGCAGCTCGACGACCAGCTAACGCCTCCGATCCAGGCTCAGCGTTCCACCATCCTGGGCATCGCCGACGAAAAGAGCATGGCGCGCGACTCGATGGATGACGCTGAGGACGATTTCTTCGACGCCATCGAAACGGGTGATCTGCCTGGTCTCAAAGTGGAGCAGGCGCTCAGCCAGCCTGAGACGGATCTCGACCAATGGCCCGATCGCTTCGACACGGAGGTGATCGATGAGGTCGTCAAGACGTCGCTGGAACCGTACAGGCATCTGCGAACCGAGTTGCCGATTGGCAAAGACGACCGACCTTCGGTGTCGCTATGGGCTATCCTCAAGAACAATATTGGCAAGGATCTCTCCAAGATCACGTTTCCTGTCAGCTTCAACGAACCCACGTCGATGCTGCAGCGAATGGCCGAGGACATGGAGTTTTCCGAGTGTCTTGACGCTGCGTCGATGCAGGAGGACTCGACCAAGCGTATCGCATACGTCGCTGCATTCGCCATGAGCAACTACTCGTCCACGATCGGTCGAATTGCCAAGCCGTTCAACCCGTTGCTGGGAGAGACATTTGAGTACATGCGCCCAGACAAGAAGTACCGGTACTTCTCGGAGCAAGTGTCGCACCACCCGCCCATCTCGGCGTGCTTGGCGCAATCGCCCACGTGGGACTACATGGGCTGCGTCGACGCCAAGTCCAAGTTCCTGGGACGTACGTTTGAGATCCGACCGACGGGCGTAGCGCACGTCAACCTCAAGGTGCCACGAAAGTGGGTGAAAACCAACAAGGAACTCACCACGGCGCCTATGTTGTCGGGAGACCACGTGCTAGAGCACTACTCGTGGAACAAGGTGACGACGTCGGTCTCGGGCTTCATCGTGGGCAACCCTACGATCGACCATTTCGGCGATATGGAGGTGACGAACCACGCGACGGGCGATCGCTGCGTGCTTACGTTCAAGCCGCGAGGTTGGCGGGGCAAGGATGCTTTCGAGATCCGCGGCAGCGTGTTGGATGCGCAAGGTACGTTGCGATGGGACATTGCGGGTCGGTGGAACTCGCAGCTGGTAGCGCGAAAGTGTGGAGCTGGCTCGGGCGATCTGAATCCTGACGAGTCCGTGGATGCTCCCGACGGACAAATCGCTACGGCCCAGCCTCTGGCCGAGTATCTGCTGCTGTGGCGCAACTCGGAAAAGCCCGCATCGCCGTTCAACTTGACACCGTTTGCCATCACGCTCAACTCGTGTCCGGACGAGTTGCGACCGTGGCTCGCGCCAACCGACTGTCGACTCCGCCCAGACCTGAGTGCGTTTGAGAGCGGCAAGTTCGACCAGGCCAACGAGTTGAAGCAGAAGCTCGAGAATTTCCAACGCGAGACTAGGAGGATGCGCGAAACGGGCGAGTTGCCGCCTCATGAGCCGCGCTGGTTCAAGAGGACCACGGATGCGGATACGAGGGAGCAGCTGTGGCAGCCGTTGGCTGCTGCGCCTGGCTCTGGCGCTAATGGCAAGGAGGCCACCTCCTACTGGGCAGAGAGGTACCAGGTTGGCTCGAAAAAGGCCAACGGAATCCACGCCGAATGGAGCAACGTCTATCATATTTTTGGTGATTTCGAGGTTCGCTGATCGTTGCCTCATGACAAGCATTCGCGAATCGAATCGTGAATCACAATCACGAATGTTTGGTCTCTAGCTCATCTCGTCTGATTCCCGGACAGTCTTGTCTTGTAAATATCTTGGTTGATGGTGCAATAATCTGGATTCGTCATGTAGCAGGTGTCACTCGGAAACGCACTGGGAGCGAGGCGATGTGCCTCTGCAGGCAACGTGGACACGCGACATCAGCGTGAACGATTCAGCGTGGTGAATGTAGGAATCTGATTGGCTGCGTGGCTGCGATTCGCCTGGCAACACAGCGCGAGACGCGAAACGCGATAGTGCGAGCGCGATTCTCGATTAGATTTGATGACGGACGATTCGCAATTGGCGTGGCGGTGCGTAATGCGCTCTCGAGCGCACAGAGAGAGAGAGAGAGAGAAGAAAGAAATGCACAAATTAGAAAATTCGGGTTGAGAAGAACATTTCGATGTGTATCCAACATGCGAATCGTGTGGTGAGTGGTGAGTGTTGGAAGCTTAATGCGTTGTGCGAGCAAGTACAAAGGTTGGTGCACAGATGAAGGGTTGCGGTCTTACCACGATCCATCGGTTATTCGCATCCACACAAGACAAGATGAACACGGCGCCTTCACCATTACCTGAACTGCGCGGTAGGCAGCTGATCGTATTTGATTTCGACTGGTAAGTTGTTTGTCGAGCAAGGTGGTGGTGGAGGTGATGGTGGGGGGGGGGACGAGCGCAAGTTGAGCTGACAGATCTTGGTTTGTGTAGGTCGTTGGTGGATCAGGATACGGATCGCTATGTACACGAGGTGCTCTGTCCGCCACTTCGGGCTGAGTTGCAGCGACGAAAGAAGAGCGAGCAGTTCACCGATCTGTGCGCATCGCTGCTAGTCAAGCTGCACGAACAAGGCGTCACCGAGGACGACATCCGCTCGGCGCTCACTACGCTGCCTTTCCATCCTGGTGTGAAACGTGGTGTTTCCGCGCTCAAAGCCGCCGGTCAAACTACATTCTTCCTGCTCTCGAACAGCAACACTTTTTATATCGACACGATCCTGCGTCACCACAAGCTCGATACACTGTTTGACGAAATCGTCACGAACCCCGCTGCATTCAACGAGCACGGAGCACTCATCCTGCAACGCCGCATCCTCGCCACCGACACGCAGCACACATGCAACGTCGGCTGCTCCGCCAACATGTGCAAGGGCGCCGAACTCGACGCGTTTCTCCACCGAAACGGCGGCCGAACCGCATTCGACAGAATCATCTACGTCGGTGATGGTGGAAATGACTATTGCCCCGTGCTTAGACTGGGCGCCAACGACGTCGCATTTGTCCGCAAGTTCCGAGGCCTCCAGACCAGAATTGCAAGAGAAGGCGGCGTCAAGGCCGGTATCAAGTACTGGAATGGCGCCTGGGAGTTGGAGGGTTACCTGAACGAGGCCAGGGGTCAACCTGCGCTCGACTACTAGATCGAACCCGCACGTTTGCTGTAGATGCCTTTCTAGCAATTCGCAATACACATTTGATTCGCATCTTGTACATCTCTTTTCGTTGAGCTTGGCATTCACGATGGGCGTGCGCTTGCGTGTTCGGCATGTCGCCAAGCATTCGAATGATGGCACAGCCTGGATCCCGAGACGGTCGCTGAACAGGATGCGCTCCACTGTCTTGCTGCGATCCGCCTACGATCCATCGAAACGCTGCATCGGCGCTCGAGTGGGATGCAATGGCGAACCGAGCATCCATACCGACCATCGCGTGGCACGTGCGTCGTCCGTGGTGTGGTCTGTCAAGCATGTTCCCGCAGCCGATACATGATACGCGCCGCACGCTCATTCAAACTTTGCAACTCTGTGTGATTCAGGACACGCCCAAATCGGCGCGGCCCTTGCAATGTGCGAGTATCCGAGTCTACATGCACAGCGACAGCTTGAGCCAGCCTGAGTGGAAGCGCGTACACCCGGACCCCGCACGCCGCTCCACCAACCGAGTTCGCATCGGAGTTGCGCACGCACTCGGACACGACGCATTGGTCCGCGTCTTGTGCAACCGTCGGCTCGCACCGCACAGTATTGGGCGCACGTATGCCTCTGCATATCAGCTTAGCTTGCATGCTCTGCGCCCTCGTCGAGTCGAAACAATCGACTGCAAATCCAGAGAAATCAAGAGTGTCCATTTTCACTTTTCACACGAGCATACAGGGCAGTAAGGTGAGCATGAGTACGAGCAGAGATGCAAGTCGCGAGCACCGCGTGGTGATGCGAGTGGCAGAGTTCGAGTGGCCATCTGAGGCAGGGTTGCCGGGAACGGGTAAGGCGCTGCAAGTGCTTGCTATGACGGGCAGATCGTCGGCGGTGGCGGCGGAGCGCGTTGGAAGCAGAGCACGGTAGGTGCTGGATGCAGCTACTTTGGTGGGCACTACACCGAGCGTTGGCGTGGATGTCGCATTCGCAAAGAAGTACGCTACGCTGCTTTGTGACTGGAGCGAAACCAACGAGTTGGGCAGTACGCTGTTGATGGTCGTGGCATGGTTGCGCAGAAAGCTCGACAGATCCGCCGTCGGTTGCGGTGAAAAGACGACAGAGCTCTGTGTAGCATCGGCGCGCTGCCTGAGCGGGTACAGCCCCACCTTGGGCGGCTCCTTACCGTTGATGCCGATCGAAAACACCGAGTAGACCGCTCGTAAAAACGGCGTACCCAGGATCCAATCCACGCCGCTTGCGTCGGCTTGCGCAGCTGAAGGCCAGGCAAAGCACAAATACGGCTGCTGTGCATCGGGCCCGATAATGTAGTCCGAGGGGAGCAGTGTGATGTTTCGACCACCAAAAGAAAAGTACATGCGATCTGTAGTGTCGCATGGCACGATGAAGCGACCGTCGCCGACGTGCCGGCTGTTGCGGATCGACGAGAAGATCGACGCCACAGCCGACGGCGGGCCGAGTATGGACGACGAGCCAGTATCGAGCAGCGCAAGCGACGTGCGTAGCGACGTAAAGCTAGGACGCAGTGTGGCTTGCTGACCGGAGACGCCAACCGACGTCAGCGGCAACACCCACTGCACGTACGGCCCGAGCGCAGATGCGTCGAGGTTGAGCGTGTTGTTCGCCGGCACAGATGTGTCGCCGGAAGGAAACGGGTAAACGTCGTACCATTCCACCTGACTTCGCTCTCTCTGACTCGGCAGAATGGCTGGGTCGACCGCACCAAACGTCGCTGTACCTCCTTGTCGTGTCAAGTACAGTCCGAACAACGGGTAGGAGGCGCCACTCGTCTGCAGCAAGCTCGTCAGGAATGGCAGTATCTTGACCTGCGCACCGATCTGATCTGCATACCCGATCAGACTCCTGGATACTACGCTTCCGCGAGCAAATCCCAAGCCGAGCACACCTGAAATGCCCTGCTCACCTAACGTCACATTGGTCGCGTTGATCAACGCAAACGCCTGCTGATCCACGCTCAGATCACTGATGCCCACCTTGTCCGCCACCACGACGCCGGAGGCAGATGTGGTGTCGTCGTAATAGATCGAGAATGGGATGTCGACCATTTCTTTCGTTTGACGCTTCGCATAGCCGTCAGTACCATGCGAGGACGAGCGGGTGTTGTTGGTAGCATTGCCGCCAAAGCTCGAGGCGGTAAGATTGAGCCTTGTCTCGGAATCTACCTGGATCGGCTGGAACGTGGTGCTCTTTTGCGAATCGAATCTGAGCACTTTGTCATCCTGGCATTGCGACGAGGCGCAAGCGGTGGACGTGATCCAGAGATCCGAGGAGCCCGTGTCTAGCTGGACAAACACCAGCTGTGCGGGGCTCGAGGAGAGGTTGAGCGGCACTTGATATGCGCCAGAGAGGTAGCCGAGCGTTTGGATCTTGTCATTCGAGTTGGTGCTCGATGTGGAAGCACGACGGTCCTGACGCGCGAAGAGCGAGCGGCGACGCGCGACCGAGGCGTGTTGGAGTTCACGTTGCGTAGACGCGTGGTCGGTGCTTGTTGTGACCAGATGGTCGGGCGCTCGTAGTGAGATGACAGTTGGACGGTCGCGTGAGTTGTGGAAGAAGGCTGGCGGATTCGAAGGAGTCGCTCTTGACGATATGGCCAGAAGCGTGATGCATACTAGCACGCCGATTGTCCAGCGCCGAGAAAAGATCATGGTGGATGTCTCTATGGACCGTCGCTTGGCTCGTCCGTGTATAGCTGAGCTGAACAGGGCGTTCTTAGAGCAGCACCGACCGGTGTTCTGTGCAGTGTGACGTGAACGTAACAGTCGCAGCCTTTTTGGCTTTTTTGTCGGCCGTGCCTGCTAGGGGACCAGGTGGCGCTCTTTTTCGTGCGGCTGGCTGTGCGACCACCAGAGAGCCGTCTTCCTAGCTTGGTGGTCAGGTCGATACGAGCGTTACGTTCGGTAGCGGCATGACCGGAACGGCATGCAGGAAACGGTAGAATGACATCAGTCACGAGTCGTGAGTGTAATCGTGAATCGTGAATCGTGAATCGTGAATCGTGAATCGTGAATCGTGAATCGTGAATCGTGAATCGTGAATCGTGAATCGTGAATGGCGTGGGCAGGATGGCAGGTGTTAGATCGGTGCTGATTGCATGCTAAGATACGCAGCACGTAGCCGTGAGTCACATAGTCATGAGTCGTGAGGGTGCAGCTTTGGCAACGTGCACGAAACATGACAGCGATTTTAAAGCCTCGTGCCTGTAGTCGAACAGAAAAAGAACAAGAAGAAAAAGGCATAGCGCAAATAATTATATCACCAAAATGTGGACAGAAAATGATGAGATGATGGGCATGGATCGGAGAAACGTGGGCAGGATCGCCGATCAGATTGAGAATCACCATCGTGAATGGATGCCAAGACAGCGAGCTATGCATACCCATTTTCTGAATAACTTAACGATAGTTGGCAGGTGGATGTGCTGTGATTTCGAAATACCAAGCCAGGTTGACGCTTCGCCTAGGTGAAGGTGCATACAATTGATGGTAGAGGCACAGTATCACGGCGCTTCAAGCTTGGCAGCCAAGCGAGGGCACGATGCGTGCAGATTTAGGATATGAAAAGAAAAGTTGGAAGGAAGCCTTTCATCGAGTGAAAAGGGCTTGCGATCGTGTTGGATGATCTGGGCACAGCTCGCAACGGTAGCTGATCCATGTTGACATGCGAAGGAGCGTCGAATTACAGCCAGTGATCGACGGCCGAGCAGAAGCCGCTGTACTTTTGGACTCGGCGCCGGCGGTGAAAGAAAGGACAATGGCTACCCAAGGTACAGGCACCAAAAGGCGAATAGCCGGTGCGTGGCGTGCAAAGTCATGAATGCGGAAAGGCACAAGATGCGAGTCGTGAGTGTAGGCGATTCACAATTCGTGATTGGGCCAAACATGAAAACATGGCGCGTAAAACGGACTCCGTGATGACGGATGAGCCAAACAACAACACGACCTAACTCGCGCGCACTTGAGTAAGTCACAGTAAGAGGGAGAGAGAGAGAGAGAGAGAGAGAGGGAAATGCAGAGCACGAAACCAACACCGAACGAAACTAACGACTGAGCTGGAAATTCAAAGCGAGGAAAACGAGGCTTGAGAATTGCGTTGGGCTAAAACGCGCAGCTTACGCGAGCAAAGGCGATTTGGTGACTAGGGATCTGTCCAAGATTCAAGTGCCGCTCCAGAACGACCATGACGATTTGTAAATGGAGAGCTAGGATTCTTGATTGCGTGGCCGAGTCTGCTGCTCTGGTACGCTTCCACTCAGCATTCGTGCGTGCACACAAAACACCCGTGAAGCAAGAACAACTTACCTAGCGAGCGAGATGCAATCCATGCAAGCCGCAAATCTCGCCTTGCTTTTCACTCTGTTCGCGTGTGATTGCGACGTGGCGCCCTGGCAGCTGGCATTATGGCATAGAGCATACGCGGTTGCGCAGCGCAGACACAGACGCAAAGACGGGGAAGCATTCCTGAGGTATACAACATTGGCACAAGGCTGGCATCGAGCGAGTCGGAAGCACAACGTACAAGCTGGACGCGATACAGACGCGATACAGAGACGATGCAGCCGGCTCTGCTAGTGTAATGCAACCAAAACAGCGCCCGGAATAGGCCCTGATCTGGAAGGCTGCCACCAGCGTCTCTGCTTGGCTTGACATTGAGACCAGCTTACCGCGACAAATGGCAAGTCTGTCTATCGCCTCGGAACGGTGCTGATCAAGTAGCCAAGCGAGCGACAAACGATCACAGGTTTGATCCAGTCAAGGTGGAATTCAAGATTCAGATTATTATAATTTACAGCGAGCATGTTTGTGATGGACCGCCAAAAACGAAGAAGCCTCTTTCGGTACTGCACAAAGGCGGGGACTAAAATCACTCGTGACTGAATGAGGTGATTCGTGATTGATTGACGACTGTGCTTAGCTTCGGAGAGCTGTGCTGGGCTAGGCTTTGCCCCACAGCTTCCTTCTTCTAGCCGAGAGACCCAACCCAAAAAGTCAAGAAGGAAAACTAACTCAACCTCGAGTTCGCTACAAAAACGAGAAACAAAAAACAAAAAACTGACAAAAAGACAAGAAGGAAAAAAAGAACAGCAATAATAATAAAGAACGTTAATAGAAAAATCAAAAAAAAAACGGAGTTGAAAATCGAGAGGCACACTCCAGAGAGCGCCAAAGTCGTGAGTTGTGAGTGTGTGTTGCTGCGCGGTGTTGCGGGTGTTTGGACAGTCACGAGTCGAATAAAAATCCCGCACCACAGAGTCGCGATTCACTCGCGCTATCGCAGTAACTCGTAGGAAGTTGGTATGTTAGCTGTACTGTACTGTAAAAACAAGAAAAGTATCCACAATTGCACGCTGCTCCCTTTGTTTCTCGCTAGAGTCGCGCTTTGACTGGCATGCGAGACGCAACATAATTTTACCGCCAGCCAAATTAGCATAGACAGACATGAGAGTGCGTCGTGGTATGTGTGCGTGTGCGTGTGTGTGTGTGTGTGTGCGTGTGCGTGTCTGTGCCTGTGCGAGGGGTACACAAGTGTTGACACTGCGTGTTTCAACCCACCCAATATGGCGATTGTCAATTCCACCTTTGCACTCTGTAATCGTTTCGCACGCAGACGTTCAACGTATTCACTATTCACAGTTCACGATTCACGATCCACGATTCACGTTTCCAACCAACACAAAAGTGACAGCGCAGCCAGTCACTCACTCTCACACTCTTTCACTCTCAGATTCGTGAGGGTTTATCTTTGGTGCCAATTGACGATTCGCCGTCTCGACTTTGCTTGCTTGCTCGCCTCGTCGCATCATCCATCGCCATCGCCATCGCCATCGCCATCGCCATCGCCATCGCCATCGCCGCAGCTGCACCCGCTGCAACACCGGCACAATCTCATCCTTGATCACCTTGGATCCTTACCATCACCATCTTAACGCAGGCGCCGCGTGGTGATCCCGTTCGTCTCGTTGGCACCGCTTCTCGACCCATTCCACTCTCGGATCGCGTCCAGCTCTTTCTCCCATCCTCAACCTTCTGAGCTTCCTAGCTCAAGCCCCGGCCGGCCTCGATTTCTCCCCTTGGTTTGGTAAGGAGCGCGCCGACGTTTCTGGATCAATTCTCGGCTTTCCATGCTTCTCATCGACGCTGACTTTCTCGACTCGACGTACAAATACACCATTGCGTTGCGCTCAAACTCAGTTCTCAGGCGGCAGTTCCATCAAAACAAAGGGTTCGAAAGCTTCAAGCTTGACTCCTAATCTGGTACGTTTATCATCTCCGCATGCGCTCGCTTCATTTCGCAACGCTTCTGCTCACTTCCGCCCCGCTCCTCTCTCCATCGTCCCCACTGACACGCCCAATTCCTTCTTGCACATCTGCCATGCTTGTCGCCTGCACGCCACTCGATCTTCTTCACTCGCTCGCCCACGCTCTTCGTGACCTTCCTGAACACCATGATACACGTCGCTATGCTGCCTCGCCATCGGCCTTTCCCTGATCCCTCCCATCCTCATCCTCGACACTTCCTACCCACAATATCCAATGCACAAAACTCCCGTGGCTCCTCACCACCTATCTCGCATCCACCACCTTTGCACTGCTCCACACTTCCCTTTGCATACTCAGCCCAACACGAAAGAGCCAGCGCCATCCTTTACCGTGCTGTTCCTCCTCGCAGCTCCTTCAGCCACCCCACCTCCTTGCCAACCGACCCGTGCTCTCAGCATTGCTACGATCACCGTCTCGTGTGCGCTACTCCATTCAGCCTCGATCGCGAGTCTCTTTCGTCTCGGCCAGACCAGCACCACCACCACGACGACGACCACGACGACGACCGCAGTCAAGCCCGTAGTAGCACCCACCGAGCGCACCTTGCACCTGGCCTCACAGCCTCCGATCGCCGCCACACCTCGCTCACTCGTCTCCCCTTGCTATCCACCACTATGACGGCGACAGCCCCCGTCGATTTGCTCGCGCGCATTGGCCCCGCTAGTGGCATGCACAGCCCCTTTTCGATATCCCATCCGCTCTTAGCTCGCGACGCTCCACCTTCTTCATCCTACTACTCGAGCTCAACGCCAAGATCTCCCTTTTCCTCCTCCCTCGGCCCCTCCAACGACGTCGGTGCACCCAAAAACGCCGCTTTGCTCGATGCGCTCGCCGGTCCATCCAGTGCCATGCACCCCTCGTCCTCTTCCTACTCCTCTTACTCCCCCTACTCCTCCTCTGCCTCGATCTCCGCAGCCAGCCCTTCTAACCTTGAGTTCAGGCAAAATTCAGCCTCAGCCATCTCTGCTAGTGGCAATTTCGGTGGCTCTGCCGCCTCCTCGAGCACCAATGGCACCTCTCTCGGCCAGTCTGGCTCAAGTAGCGGCGCAAATCGTGGCTCAGCAGATCGCGACCGCTCACAGCGCAACAGCGGAGCCGGCGATGGAAGCGATGCAGGAGGAAACGGCGACGACGGTTCCAAGGATGCCGGCGAAAAGGACAAATCCAAAAAGGCCAATCCGCTTGTCGATCTGCTCGAGACCGAAGCCGCCTACGTTTCCGAGCTTAGCAAGGTCATCAAAAAGGTGGCCGCAGCCTGGTCTCGCTCCAATTTCCCCCCACCCGAACTCGACACCATGTTTCGCAACATCGAATCTGTCTACCGAGCCAATCGCAACTTTCTCAAGGCGCTCAAAGAGATCGGCCCCAACCCTTCCTCACCCAAAGCGCTCGGCGATCTGCTCATGAAGTGGATCGACGACCTCGAGGCGCCCTACACCCGCTTCTGCGAAAACTACCTAGCCGACTTTGACGCTTGGTCTACCGTCCAGTCGAATCCGCGTCTATCCAAGCTCCTCCAAGAGGTCTCGGGTGCCACAGACGCCCAAGGTCGTCCCGTCATTTTCAGCGACCGAAAGCGCGATCCCAACGAGCCATGGACGCTCGATGCTCTATTTGCGCTACCGCACATCCGTCTCAAATACTACAAGAAGCTCTATTCACGCCTCCTCAAAAGCACACAACCGGGCAGAAGCGATCACCGTCTCCTCGTACGCGCCAACGAGAAGCTCGACGAGCTCGTTGACAAGTCCAAACGCCGGCTCGCAGTTTCGGTCCTCGACGAGGCTGCCGGTCGCGAGTCACGCGATAGCTCCTTTGCCGATAGCAACGTCACCAGTGAAACCTCACCGCGCGATCGTGTCTCATCTGCCACCTCGGCTTCCGAGTCGCAGTCGCCCAGTGTGCACCCCGTCCAGACATCCGTCACCAAACCATTTCCTTCTCCTCCTCGCGTCTCGGCGGCAGAGCCAAGCAATGGTTCCAACACCGGCCCTGTCTCCTCTGTACTTCGAGCATCAACACCGCCAGGCATCCCACTGCTCGGAGCACCACCCACGGCCCAGCTCAATGGCCTCAGTATCGACCAGCCCACCATCTCGTCTCGGCGCCCTGACTTGATCCGTGTCAACTCTGAAACGGTGAGCGTCCACGAAAGCGGCTCACAGACGGCTGGCGAGCACGTTGCATCGTCACGCACCAACTCGCTCTCGCAGCCCATCGAGCTGCTCGAGAAGCGCCTCGAAACTTCCAGGACGCTCGACATTTTTACCATGAAGCCCAAAAAGTGCCAGCTCCAGATGAACCCGCCCAACTTGCCCTTTGCTCGCTTCATGCGCAAGTCGGCTGACGTTGTGATCCACTTTACTCCCTCCAGTGGCGCTCCCGAAATCAGTATCCGCAGGGCGCACATGTTTTTGCTGACCGACCTCTTCTTGGTCTGCGAGCGCATGACCCCAAGCGAGAAGGCCGAGCTTTCCAAAGGCGGCGTGGGTCCCGACATGTGGCTTCTATACCCGCCCCTCGCCGGCAAGCATCTGCGCGTCACCGACCTGGGTGGACAGGGCAACGTCTTGTCCATCACCATCCTCAAAAAGGAAAAGCTGATCGTACATACCGACTCTCGCGAGGCAAAAGAGGATTGGCTCGAGCATTTCGCCGACTGCCAAAAGTTTGCGGCCAATCTTGGTCTCAAAGTCAAGACGGGCGCCACCAGCGCATCCACCCCGTCTGCAAGCAGCAACAGCAACAGCAGTGGTAGTGTTCCTTCCGGTGCTACATTGGGCTCCGGAGCGCCCATTCTTACCACACCTGCACTCTCTCCTGCCATTTCCATCACGCCCTCTTCCACGCATGGACACGATGAGATCGTAGAGGTGCCAGCATCCTTGAGCCAGGAGGCAGCCAATTCGCCTGTCATGAATTCGGATCTTTCCAGACAGGCTTCGTTCAACTCGGTCGCATCGTTCCCCAAGGGGCCTGCGATGAACTCACCAGATCTCAACGTTTTTCCACCTGGCAGCAATTCGGCTTTCTCGCCTCGTTCGCCTTCCCCTTCGCATTTCGCGCCCGGCAGTGGTCCCAGTGGTCCACGAGGTTCGCCGATGATGCGTCCTGCCATCATTTCGCCTAGCAACGGTGCATTTTCCCCTGAAACGAGCCCAGCGTTTGGCCCTGCGCGCTACGGTCCTGGCGCGGTTGGCCCCAACGGACCTAACGGACCCATCAACATGGGACGGCCACCATTGATGCAAGATCCCAACATGCCACCTCGCTCGCTAGGCGCTATGAGAGCACCTGGTGGACCCAACGGACCCGGCGGACCCATGCCGTTTCCACGTGGGGGGCCTAGTCCAGTTCCTGGTCAGATGGCCGGTGGCGGCCCAGGTAACAGTCCTGGTTTCGGCCCAATGCATGTTCGACCGGGAATCGGACCGGGACCAGGACTGGGAACGATGGGGCTTGGTGGACCACCCTTTTTGAATGGTGCGCCGCGCCCACACATGGGACGAATGGCTGCTGGCGCTACGGGGCCTCAAGGCGCACCTGGTGGTCCTATCTGGGCTCCAGGATCGTCTCGTCCTCCGCCTAACGGTATGCCGCCACGTGAAGCCATGAGAAGGCCGTCTGCGCCCAACCTTCGCCAAGCATCGCACGGTTCGTCCGGCGGTGGACGCACGTCGGACGAAGGCGATGGAGGTCGATCGTTTATCCGCACGCGTTCGGTCTCGAGCACTGGGTCCACGGCGCCCAAACTTCCCTCGGCGATGATGAAGGAAGGTCGCGATCGAAGCGAGCGCGGTACCGATGTCTCACCGCCCAGTAGCCCTGTCTCGAAGCGACAAGGGCCATTCCGCAGCACGGTCTCTGCGCAGATGCGATGTAAATTGTTCCTCAAGCAGAGTCACGCGCAGTGGAAGTCGTTGGGCAACACCAGGCTGAAGCTCTACCACATTTTGCCGGATGACATCAAACAGTTGGTGGTGGAAAACGATCGGAAAACGCTCATCTCGACGATTGTACTGACGGATGGCGTGGAGCGCGTCGGCAAAGTGGGGGTGGCGGTCGAGTTGAGCGACCAGGGGAATAGGACAGGTATCATTTATATGCTGCAGATGCGAAGCGAAGAGTCGGCTGCAGGCTTGTTTGGCCAATTGTTGGAGGGCAGTGATCGAACCGCAGCGGCGATCTCGATGGGTGGCAGTCTTGCGTGAGATGCCATGCAGAGTGACGGTAGCCGACATACTCTACATCGACTGGGCTGTGAGGCAATGCATTTACATTTACCGGTCGTATCTTGTTTTTTTTCAATTAGATAGTCTTAATCAGCATCAGGGAGCAAAGTCCGGGCTGTGGAATGGGTTGGTTTCCGAGGTTTTTAGTTGCGGTCGAGGGCTAAAAGTACATGATAACGCGGGGCGGTGCTCAGAGAGTAGAGCATGGACGCAAGGGAGATGTCTGATTGGATAGCA
This sequence comes from Mycosarcoma maydis, assembly GCF_000328475.2. Classification (NCBI taxonomy): domain Eukaryota; kingdom Fungi; phylum Basidiomycota; class Ustilaginomycetes; order Ustilaginales; genus Mycosarcoma; species Mycosarcoma maydis. The sequence goes on from NC_026481.1 coordinate 451,374, forward strand.
GCTGCGCCTCTGCTGCAGGCGACGAGTCTATTGGTCATCTTGGTCCGTGTCGTTGAGCATCTGGACGTCGTCTTGGGAGTCGGTGAATTTGGACCTCGACTTGCTCTTTTTGGGAGCAGATTTCTTCGAGCTTGTTTTGACGCGCACCGCTCGAGTGGAATGGTCGTCTGCGGGCACATCTTGTTCTTCTGCTCGGTCCTGATCAGCGTGATCGTCCGTAGCTTCTTCTTCAGCAGCATCCTCCTGCTCCTGCTCCTGCTCCTGCTCCTGCTCCTGCTCTTGCTCATCCTCGTCCTCATCCTCATCCTCGTCCTCTTCTTCTTCTTCTTCTTCTTCTTCTTCTTGCTCGTCTTCATCATCCTGCTGCAACGTTCCTTCCAGAATCATCTCCTCCTCCAACTGTCTCTGTTGAGACTTTTGCTGTCTGGCCTCCAACGCGGTGGACAGCGCCACTGGTGTCGGGATGGCATCCTTTAGAAATTCGAGATACTCGTTCTGCTGTACTGCGCGCGATAGATCCTTGTACAAGACGTTTTTGCGTTTGTCCAGCTTTGCATTTGTATATGCTTCGTCGGTGAGTCTCTTGAGGAAAATCTCGGTGGCAACGCTAATGAGGAAAGTCGCTTCCTTGGAGCAGATGTCGACGTCGCGATCCGCCTTGATGATGCGTGCAACTCGGGCTGTGGGAAAGATCGACGTGCCGCGTGCAGCTTTCGCTTGAGGCTTGGACGGCGAGACGGCCGACGGACCCGGTGAGCTAGGCGAGACGGTCTGCGACATTGTTGCCGCGGATTGAGCAGAGATACGTTGTGGGAAGATGCGATAGCAATCACCAATGCGAATCGTGATGAATGACGATGGTTGTGCAAATGTGTGTGGTCAACAAGACGAGAGCCAGTTCATGATTCACGATTCACGATTTCACCATGTCCCCGTCGTGCGTTCAACGTCACCGTCACGGGCTACGGGCTACGGGCTACGGGTTTACATTCGTGATTTGTCTTGTCAAGTCACAACATCATCGTGAACAATCGTGAACAATTAACGCGACGCGTACATTCGCAATTTCCGTGTTCGTAATTCGTAATTCGTGATTCACGAGTGTGATGTGCACCTGAACAAGTCAAACGCAGAAGCACAATCACGAATGAGAGCAACACTCACCCACAGTCACGAGTGTGACTCTGTAACTGCAATCGCCTTTCCAACACTCACGACTCGGACGCAACAACCACGAACCACAAACTACGGACTCAGCCAATCTGTGAATCGTGAATCTGTCACCGTCTCATCACATCTTTTCCGCTTTCTCGTTCAGCCAAGCATTTGTCACCGTTGGGCGTGTCACCGTTGGGTGTGCGTTGCTAAGAGTCCTCAACGGCTACGCCGACATGCACACAGACTACCTCGCATTTCTTTGCCTCGCAGCTCTCTGCCGTTTCTAGCCTTGATTTGGCCCGCATCTCTGTTCGACTCAGCCTTTTTCACCTACTTGCCATTGCGATTACAAAGTGCAGTGCTCCAGGTATATAGGCACCTGCGCCTATCGCAAGCCCTGCTCATGCTCGCTTGGACTAGCTGCTGCTTAGACATGCCATATTTGCGTCTACACGCTTTTCAACATGACCGACGACACCGAGCAACAACAGCTGTCTCCCGAGGCAGAATCTTCGCGCTACAGACCCATCAAACGTCTCGATGAAAGCGTCGTGAATCGCATTGCAGCTGGTGAGATCATCCATCGTCCCGCCAATGCGCTCAAGGAGCTCATCGAAAACTCTCTCGATGCCGGTGCAACCCTCATACGTATCACACTCAAGGAGGGCGGAATCAAGATGCTTCAGATCCAAGACAATGGCTCTGGAATTCAACCTGGCGACCTGCCTCTGCTCTGCGAACGCTTTGCCACTTCCAAGCTCCGAGACTTTGGCGATCTTGACAACATGGCGACGTTCGGTTTCAGGGGAGAAGCGCTTGCCAGTATCAGCTACGTCACTGCATCCATGAACGTCGTCTCCAAAACCAAGCATCAGCACTGCGCCTATCGAGCCTACTACGCTAATGGCAGACTCGCACCTCCCAAACCAGGTCAGAGCGCCGATCCCAAGCAGTGTGCAGGCACAGACGGTACACTCATCACTGCCGAAGACCTCTTCTACAACGTTCCCCAGCGACGCAGAGCCTTGCGCAGTGCTGCCGACGAGTACAATCGAGCGCTCGATGTCGTGTCCAAGTACGCCGTCCACTACGGAGGCAGAGGCGTCGGCTTCGTCTGTCGAAAAGCTTCCACCAATTCCACAGACCTCAATACGCCTTCCTCTCCGACCAACTCTACCCTAGACACCATTCGCATCTTGCATGGCAACGCAGTCGCACGAGAACTCGTCGAACTCAACGACGTCTCGGACGACCAACTCGGCTTTCAATGTCATGGTTGGATCAGTGGCGCCAACTGGAGCAGCAAACGAACCACACTGCTATGCTTTATCAACAATCGTCTCGTCGAGTGCCCCTTGCTCAAGCGTTCCATCGAAGCACTCTATGCTACCCTCTTGCCCAAAGGCGGCCATCCTTGGGTCTATCTTTCCATCACGATCAACCCTGCCAACGTCGATGTCAACGTGCATCCCACCAAGAAGGAGGTGCATTTTCTGCACCAGGACGAGATTGTCGAACTCATTTGCCAAGCTGCCCAAAAAAGGCTTGCAGGCGCCAATTCGAGCAGGACGTTCGCCTTTTCGCAAGCCGTCTTGCCCGTACTTGCACCTGATGTAGGCATCATGACAAGCTCTGCAGCCCTAGCTTCTAGAGTGACTGACCAGGCAGAAAAGCCACCTCTCCAACAAGCTACAAGTAGCAGCAGCAGTAAAGGCGGCACAAGCGACAGCAAAACCCCTGCCAATGCCTTTCGCAAATCGGAAATCGCAGGTCCCATTTCTTCCTCAAAAGGGTATCCTCAGCATCTGGTTCGCGTGGATGCCAAGACGAGGACTCTGGACGTCATGCTCGGCACCAGATCCCTTGCCAAGAAGCGCGCCTTGGACCCTGAGCACACAGAGACTTCTATGTCGGACACATTGATGGCAGAATCAGCAGCAGAGCACGCGTCGGTGTCCATACCGCACCAAAGTGCACCAATAGACAGCACTATCACGTCTGGCGGCACGTGTAGTGGTGGCCAGAGCAGCAGCAGCAGCAGCAGCAGCAGCACCTTTGATTCCATGGTCAAACACAGTCGTCCATCGTTGAATGGGCGTATCTCGGACTCAGACTGCGCTCTGACATCGGTAAGAAATTTACGAGCGCAGATCGTCAAGGCGCAACATCGCAATTTGACCGAGGTGGTGCAGAATCACACGTTTGTCGGCGTGGTCGATCTGCACAAAGGCTTGAGCCTGATTCAGCACGAAACACGGCTGCTGCTCGTCAATCACGATGTCATGATTCGCGAATTCGCCTATCAACTCGTCCTTGGTCAATTTGGCAGTCTGGGCCGCGTTCGACTGGACCCTGCTCCCAAGCTCGAGGATCTCGTTCGTTTGGGGCTTGAACATACGGCTGGCATCCCTGAAGACGACTTTGAAAGCATCGAGGCGATGACACGAAAGATTGTCGATTTGCTGCTCGAGAACGCCGAGATGCTCGAAGAATACTTTTCGGTCTGCTTGGAGGCCGACAAGCGCACGCTCATCGCTTTGCCGAGTCTGCTCCCGGGGAGCGGTGCATTTGGCAATGCCATCGACATGGATCGTTTGCCGCAGCTGTTGGTGAGAATGGCGACGCGCGTAAATTGGTCTGACGAGCAAGAGTGTTTTGAATCATTTGCACACCAGCTTGCATGGAGCTGCCTCCCCTGCGCGCCGCCGATTTCTGTAGAAGCTTCGCCCACAGCGACAGCCGTTGGAAACGGCGCGCAAAGTCGAGAGGGGGAACAATCCAAACAGTTGCAGAAGGAGAGCGAAGACGAGCAAGAAGCTGTGAAAAGAAGAGTGCAGCATCTATGGTTCGACAGCATGCGCAAGTGCAGAGGCAGATACGTGGCCAGCAAGGCAGCTAACCAGTTTGTCATGCAGGTGGCCAACCTGCCGGATCTGTATCGTGTGTTTGAACGGTGTTGACGCGACTGTCAGCATCTGTCGCTCAGTTTGCACTTGTATACCATGCAATCACGTAGCGGCGTGAAACAAACATATCTGCAGCACCGTCGCGAGTCTGACCTCGATGGTCTCAACCGCACAGATGTGAGCAGTGCGCATTGTGGTGGGAGCTTTGGAAGTGATGAGGCCGGTGCGTAGTAGCCTGGCGAGACTGGCGAGGGGAGGCAGGGGTAGCTGAGAGAAAACATACTGTATTTAGGTTTACTGTGAATTTCATTCGAGTTTCATGTTGTGGTGCTGTTGCGAGTCTAGCTTGAGTTGCAGTTTGGACCAGAGACATTGTTGCCAAGCGTGGATGAAGGCGTGTCTACTGAATACGGACTGCGCCCTGAGTCTAGCAGCGGACCTCATGTGCGTCAGCTGTTGCGGATCAACAAGCTGCGTTTCAAAGATGTTGACCAGTACAGCGGCGAACTCGTCGACGGATTCTGCGTGGTATCCTACTGCGGGCTGCGCGCGAGTGACAGGTGTGGTGGGCAATTGGTGGTTCTTGGATGGACAAGCGATATCCAACCAAGGGCCAGCGCTTTTGTGGCTGAGTGTGATGAGAGCGCTAGCCATGAATTCGACCACGTTGATGCCAAAGTGTTCGTCCTTCATGGTGCTCAAGCCGATGCTGGCGGTGCTGAGTGTTTGTAGGATGTGCGAGAAGGGGGCGTTGACGACAAATTCGACATGCGCATCTAAGCCGAGCGAAGTGGATAAGCTTCGCAAGTTGGCGATGCGTTGTTGGTCGTCTGCGTTGCGAGACGAGCCCATGAGGATCAACTTGACGGCGGGGGATGAAGTGAACCAGTGCGGATGCGAGGTGAGCAGGCTCTTGAGGATGTGCAGTTGCATTGCGTGATCCTTCTCGGGCCGAAACTGAGCGAGCGATACCACGGTGCGCGAGGTGCGCTCGACGCCGAACTGCGCCATTTCTTCGGTATCGCACGGCGGAAATACACGCTCCACCTTGCGGCGGGTAAGCTGTTCCAGGTGTGCTCTGGTCCAGCTGCCATTGGCGACGATCACATCGGCTCGCTTCAACGCCCAACTGTACAAGCGCGCCAACAGTCTGTAGTAGTACAGCTTGAGCATGGTGCGCACACGCGAATGCGCAACGCTGGCGTTGGTATGTGCTGCCTCTCGACATGCTACGCGATGCAGCATGTCTGTCGACACGATCGGATAGTGCACGTACGCTCCGATTGGCATCCGACGCGCCAAGAGTCGAGCCACCGGATAGCTGAATGCATACCCCATCGTGTCGATGTACACATCCGGGATCAGTGACGACAGAGCTTCCAACGCCAACCATACCGAGCCGTACGATTGGCCCAGCAGCGTAAACCTCTTCCACGTCGAGTCTTGCACCATCCACCGCCGCGTGAGCGCCACCATGATGATCCGATCCGCATCCAGCGTGATCCCGAATCGAGAAGACGCTTTCTCGAGAATCTCGGTTTTCGAGGCCGAATCCAAATCGCCCGTGTAGATAACCACGACGCATTGCGCATCCAGAGAGAGGTGCAGCTGTACCGCTTCGTACAGCACACGTTCGCCGCCTCCGCCCGCGTTGCAGTACGGATGGAAGAACCCGATCAGTGTGCGACTCGATGCTTCTACTTTCTCATCGATCCCGATCGAGGCGAGCAGTTTGCGCCGCCTGGTGCGATTCGTTTTGCGTACCTTGCGAAGTGCTTTATCCGCCACCTGAATCGCTCCCACTGTGAATGAAAAGCCCAACAGTCCGAGCGGCAGTAGTAGCGGCACCAGCACGCCGTACAGTGTGGTCAGCATCGACTCGGTTCGCTTGCTGGGTATTGGGAGCAGCGTTGTCGTCCCGAGCGGATCGTACGCTTGCTGGCTCGTGGCAGACACACCGACTGGCATGATATAGACAAACAGTGCTGCGACGAGCAACAGGTACGCCGAGCCAGATATGGCGCGCATCCCAGTGACACGTTTCGTGCTTGGCTCCAGCTTGGTCTTACTTGGTGTTGGTTGTACTGATTCAAGTGTGCAATCCACGAGCTTGGTCTCGCTCAAGCTGTTGGCCACAAACGCATAGCTATCCACCATCAACCACGCGGGCACTACCACCCAAACCAAATTCATCAACACCAGATACACCCACAGCAACAGCCAGTCGGAGGTCGCCAATGCGCGACTGCCCGTCAACCATTCCGGAGCAAACGTCATCCATCCACCGTACAGTTCAGCCGTGCTCAGCACGACCACCCAGAAATGGTAAGTCGCATCGTGCTTGCGCAACAGCCATGCGCAGTAGCCGGCCAACGGCCCAGCCAGCAGCACGGTAACCCATTCCATCGAGACCAGCGTCGGGTCGGCGGTTCCCCATCTTGCATCCGCTGCCGCGTACTCCTGCCAGACGTATGCGAACAAGCCCGAGCACGAATTCACCGTGCGCGATTGCGTCGATAGGTAGACGAACCACCCCTCTAGCGCGAGGTGGCAGATGCAGTCGAACGATAGCCACAGATAGATGAGACGCGTTTTGAGCGAACAGTTGGACGGCAGCATGTAGAGCGAGCATAGATAGGCACCACCGATCATCGAGCCGACATAGCCGAGTGAGAGTGCCGTCTGTAGGTTGAGTAGACGCTCCATCGTGGTGGACTGGCGGCGTGCGACTACGGCACCAACGCCAGCTGCGAGGCGTGTACGATCGACTGCGCAAGGCGGTTCGAGTCTTGGTCGACCTGCGCAACTCACGGCTGCATGGTGGATCCGCATCAAGAAGCAGCCGCGACAAAAAGTGGTCCAAGAAGAACAAACTCACGTCCACGCGCTGTGGCCTGTGCAGATCTGAGCCGTGAATCGTGAGCCTAACATTCGTGATTCACTCGTGACTGGGCGAGTCTGTGGTCCACGGTCACGAGTCATGTGAGACATGAGTGGTATTTGAACTTGACTATGCTCTTATCATAATTGAAGGCGCGCATCACGTGCATTCGCGACGCGCAGCCGAAAAAGTGACACTCTGTGACTGGATAACTAGCTCAACAGAGCTGGAAGTGCAACACTTTTCTGGCAGGTATGCCTTTGTTGCACTGCCACCATCGTCTACCTAGGCAGCGCGGCTCGATCGACCATTACGGCATCTCTTTGTACCAGCTCACAATGTCGAGAACACGAGCACCGGCGGTTGCAACACCCACCACACCTCTGCGTCGGATCTCGCGTGGCTCGCTCAACGCACTCTCGCACTCGGCCTCGAAACAGCTTTCTGGCGGCGCAACACCGCTTTCGTTCTTGCAAGGCGCCATGTCGGATCTCGCCGAAGAAGTGGGTGTGCTGCAACTCAACTTGGAGAATGTCGAAGCCGTGCACGAAAGTCTGCACAGCTTCAACGAAAACTTTGCCATGTATATCTACGGTCTCAAGATGAACGCTTACTGCGTCGAGTGGCCCGAAGCGCCGTTGCACGACAACTTTGAGCGCGCCGAGAAGCGTATCGCTCAGCAATCCCAGCAGTACGCTGCGCAGCATAATCTGGATCTTGCATCGCAGACGTACATGCAACAGCAAGTGTCACAGCAACAGCTGCAGCAATCGCTGCAGCAACAGCAAGAGCCCATGTACAACCCGGCAGCGGACCAGACCTACGTTACTACGGACGACGAAAGCATTTACCGCAACGACGCGCCTGTGGCTGCTCAAGCCAAGCCTGTGCTCAAATCGGCTCTGAAAAAGCCTTCCAACGCTGCCAGCACCGGTGCGGCGGCTGCAAAGAAGGCGGGACCATCAACGAACACAGCGACTGGAGCCGCCAAAGCTAGGATGACACTAGCACAGAAGAAGAAGCGCGAAGCATACACGGATGAGATCATTGAAACACTTCCGCTCGAGTATCGCGGAGGCAACGATGCCAAACAGAACGCTGTCGCCAAGCACGTCTGCATGGCTCTCCTCGCTGCTGGTGCCAAAGGGTTGCGGATCGCCGACGTTGTCAAAAACCCCGAAATGTCACAGGCCAAGATCAACAAGACGCTCATCGCTCTGGTCGCCGCCAAGCACGTCGTCAAGACGAGCAACAATGTAAGTGCTTTCCAGGATTCTCGCCTTGTGCCGGTTTGCTAAACGCGCTGGGTGACTGACCAGCTCTCTTGGTTTTCTCACCGCTCCCTGTGCCGCTTGCGACACACAGGGTATCGTATATAGCCTCGACTCGCGTCGACATCCGACACTGCCTTGAAACACGGCCACTAGCTTTCACTTGTCTTGTCTGTGCTCTCGTTCGTCTATCGCGCTCTCTGCTGCTAGGTCTGTGCTTTTCGTCCTTGTCCTTGTCTTTGTATCGTGTCACGTAGATTTGCGTGACGTTGTATTATACCGCCTCGCTTGTTCTCTCGTGGAACCACGGGAACCATCGGAACCATCGGCACACTATTTGAAACCTGATTGTGCTTAACAACGGGTCAAGGTATCCATGAAAGCGACTTACATCGGCTGCAACCGAGCGGCATGTCCTTTGTGATCTCACTCACGTTCTACCGCGTACGATCCACTTGCTTCTCGCTTGCTCGCTTGCTTGGTCGACCTAGACCTTTTGATTCGGCTTGTCCTGCTTGTCCTGATTGATCGCCTTGAGCCTTTGGTTCCTGTTGTGCTCCTCGGCGATGGCGTTGTTGGTCATAATCTCGTCGCGATTGGGAGCCATGTTGGCCATGGCGTCCAAGTCCAACTGGTCAGTCTTGGTGGCAAGCCGGTTCTGCTGGTTGTGGTGGATACGCAGTTTGTTTGTCTTTGATCAGGGGTCGTCCGCCGAAGAAGAGCGCGAGGCAGATCATGCCGGCTGTGAACAGGAACAGCGGTGTAAGCTCGGGTCGGTTCCTCACCGCCTTCACCTGCGTGCACGCACAGGTTCGCTCAGCACAACCAAGCCAGAAACGCAAGCAAACATAAGCCGTTCACACATCAGTCAGACGCGTGAGTCGCAGTGTGAGCGTCAAGTGGATTCACAGTGCACACACGACACTTGGAATGCACGATCAAGACAACTTACTCCTCCAGATTTGGCTCGCGATCCGTTGGTCCGACGAATCAGCGACGAGCTGAGCGGACGAACAGACGCCAGTCCGAGTGGTTGTGGCGACGCGCCTGGATGGTGCCAAACGCGGCACCGGTCCACCCAAACCACGCGCTACTATCGATGAACAAGGCGCAGACGCTCGCATTTGGAAAACCGCCTCGATCTGCGCGGGAGATTTGACTGCAAAGCCGAGTTGAGCTCGTTGGCATGTAACGGTGCGTGCAAGAGGTGACCGCCTAGATGGTAGTCGAACCAAGAGCTCGTGCGAGTGTGCAAAACTCACGACCAAACAGTCACGAGTCAGCGCGCGCGTCCGTCCAGTGGTCCGACCAGAATATCCCGTCCTGCAGGGCAGGAGAACTACATGCTCTTGAATCGTATGCGTGCAGCCAACGTGTGCGACTGCGGCCGATGACACTCGTGACTCCCGAAGCACAGAATCGCGAATGACTTGATTGCACACTTTCGTTGTCATGACGTGCGCGTGACTCACGACTGACACTGCGGCTACTCATATAAACCTAGACCCTGCATGCCGTGTTGACATGTCCACTGCGTGGCTTTGCCTTGACCTTTACGCTAAGTCACGAGTTATACGCTTCGCTTGACAGCTTCACGTCTTCACGCATTTCTGGACTGAACTGTCAGACCGATCAAGCGAACATCAGAAACTCATCGGCACGCGGCGTCTGCCACACGATTCGCGATTCGTGATTCGTGATTCGTGATTCGTGATTGGTGATTGTCAGCGAGCGTTGTGTGATTTTGCACTCGTGACTTTTCTTCTCAGGGTCCTCTTCGTGCTTTGTTCTTGCTTGCTCCAACACTCGCGCGCAACTGGACTTGCCCGCAGCCTGCATCCGTCTCGATCACTTGGTCTGCGCTCTCGGCGTTTTCTGCGCGCTGATCTCGCCGCATCGTCACCGTGTGACTCGGCCCAACTAGGCTGAAGACGGTAGCTGAGCATCCGCAATGCCATCAACGCAGGCTGCCGACGACGTGCGCGCGGAGCTCGAACGCGAAGAAGAGCTCGATCTTGTGGATCCATTACGCCACTTTCTCGCCGTGGACGACGACGAACAAGGACAGCTCCACGATGCAACGCATTCTGCTTCTCACAAGACCGCAGATGTGCGTGAGCCTGGCTCGAACACCAAGTACCGCATTGTGCCACACCAAATCGAAAGCATCATCGATCGGCGTACCTCGATCCGGTACTACTGCGATCTGTCACGTCGACCGGAGCTGATCGATGACGCGGTTCAGTCGGACGCACATCTAGAGAATGTGCGCTGGTGGGATGTACATCTGAAGCTCGACATGACGAGTGGATGTGGTGGCAAAATCTGGCCCGCAGCTGAAGTGCTCGGTGCTTACATAGCTGGTAAATACTCGTGCCCCGCTGACGCTCCAGAGGACCGCACACCAACGTCGAACCAGCGGTTCAACAATCACAACTTCGACTGGCGCAACAAGAGCATCATTGAGCTCGGTTCAGGCACTGGACTGGTTGGCTACCTTGTTCACGCACTCGGCCTCTCGAACTGCCGAATCTGGGTCACGGATCAAGACGTCATGCTCCCACTGATGCGAGACAACCTCGCACTCAACTTCCACCTGGATCCCAACTCGCCTTGCTCCTCGATCGCTTACAGCCCCGACCAATCAGGCTTCGTCCAAGTAGCAGAGCTCAATTGGGGCCAACGTCTCCCCGAATTCGCCACCACGCATCCTCCAGACGTGTTGCTGCTGGCTGACTGCGTCTACCTCGAATCTGCCTTCCAACCGCTGATCGATACCATGGTCCATCTTTCGACCCAGCGAACCGAGATCCTGTTTTGCTACCAAAAGCGCAGGAAGGCCGATAAACGCTTTTTTGCTCTGCTCAAGAGGAGTTTCGTTTTCGAAAATGTCCAAGACGACGATGCGGACAGATGTAGAGAGTACCAGAGACAGGGGACGCAGTTGTTGAGGATCAGGAAAAAGTGATTAGTCTGAGTGTGCAAACGGGTATACAAATGTCATGGATCGAAGCGTTGTCATCATGCGAGCGAGCGTGCGCGATGCGGTGCTCGTGACAAAAAAGGCGTGCTGCGAGAACGTATGAGAGAAACAAGCCAAACGGTCGCTCGAAGAAACCTCGCGGGGCTGCTAGCAAATAACGCAGCATTCTGAAGTTGCTGCTCTTGCTTGACCCACTGCATCCGCGCCGTCTGCGTCTGCGTCTGCATCTGCGTCTGCGGCCGCGTCGTGCTGTCCTACATTTGCACCACCACCACCACCAGTGAGACTCCTGAAAGAAAGTCCACTGACGTTTCTCTTGGCTTGCGGCTGCGCCGTCTGCTGGTCGAGACTCACCGTTCCGGACGTCCTGCCTCCTGCCCTCGCTCTCATCCTGCTCCTTTTGCCAAGCGTCGCACTGTCGTACCTGGCTCCCGACCCCGCTTCGCCTCGTGCGTCTGGTGATCCTGCTCCATTGTCGTCCTGTGAAAACTTGGAATGCACATCTTTCGCCGCTCTCGTAAATGCCTCTACCACGTTGTAACCCGTCTTCGCACTCGCTTCCAAGAACAACAGTCCTTCCCTTTCCGCCAGCTCGGCAGCTTCTTGATACGTCACTTGCCTCCTGCTACCTTTGCTTCGCCTCCGATCAGTCCGTTTTCTCTCAACACTCGACTGCACGTCGTGCGGCTCTTGCTCTTGCTCTTGCTCGGCCTCGCGAGTCGGTGTCTCGTCTTCGACCAGGTCGTACATGTTGCCGACGAGAACCACACTGACCTTCTCCTCGGCATGCGCTCTAACGTCGTCCAACCAAGCTTTGACGTTCAGGAAACTAGCTCGGTGTGTTACGTCGTATACCAACAATGCTCCAGCTGCACCGCGGTAGTACGATCGAGTGATGGACCGGAACGACTCGGAACCGGCTGTATCCCATACTTGCACTTTCACCGTTTCTCCATTGTCGAGCCTTATCAGATGCGAGCCGAACTCGACTCCGATCGTGGGATCTGGGTCGGTGAGAAACCGGTCGTCGGTCAATCGAACTAAGAGCGAGGATTTTCCCACCGAAGAGTCACCGATAAGGATGAACTTGAGGATGTAGTCCCATCCGGAGGATGGAGGCGCCGTGGAAGCGCCCGCAGATACAGCGCTCGAATTCGTGTAGCTGCCGGACGGAATGCGGATGGGTGCCATGCTTGATGATGTGCGTGTGTGATGCTGCAATCAAGCCAATGCTCACAGGTCCATCGATGGAATAGTGCTTCGACTGAGCTCGATTCTCGACTATCACCAAGAGATAAGTCGGATATTTGCTTGATACTGAATGTGAAGCTGTGTTGTGCAGATGTCCTTTGACAAATCGCTCGTTTACTGAGCAGGCCAATCGCACGTCGATGCAATCGTAAGGGCGGATAGAAGCGGTATGGTAGAGCGATAGGTAGATAGGATCAGTGGTGGATGCCAAGGCGCACGGATGGTGAGTTTGCACCTCGTGACTGAGAGACAGGTAGAGAGTTTGAGCAGTGGACGTGCACAAGCGAGATCTTGCGCGTAGGATATGTCACACACAGACAGCACAATCGTGAATTCGTGAATCGTGAATCGTGAATCACGAATGTGACAGCAATACACGATACTTTTTTTTTTTTAACTCTCACTCTGTGACTCTGACATACAGTTGACGTACACGGCTTCAAGAGCCTGTCTCTCTCTTCACGCTTGATGCTTGCGTCTCTTCTTTGTATTTATCTATCTTTTTCAGATCCCGCAAATAACTTAACGGTAGCTTTTCTTGCGCTAAAATACAGTAGGCTCCGGTTGACAGAGTCGTGAGTCACGAGTGTGCGACGTCTTTTCCGCTCTGTCTCGGCTTTGCGCGCCGCGCTCACTCACCGCTCAAAAGCGAGACACCAGCCTTCGCCTTTCCACGATAATCTACGTTGCTGTATTCGTGATTCGTACTCACACGAGCCCGTGTCACCTCAAAGCTCTGTCGTGTTGGCAAAGTAACCATGTTCCAGATAGAGTACAAAGTAGACAATCGTATGCGAGCAAGCGATACATCAGAAAACGTCTCAGCTGAATACAGTCACGAGTATACAGTATACAGTGCACCAAGTGCCAGCACCAAGGCCTTATCTCGGAGCAAAAGACAGACTAGACAGCAGCAGTGGGCCGATACTTTTCGGCTTTGCTAGGACTCTGGGATGCTGCTCTGCCGGTGGCCATGCTCGACGACGCGGCGCCTCCTCCGCCATCCCCACTGACACCACCAGAAGGGGTGCTGCTGCTGCTCGCATGGACGCCATTGGCAGCAGTACCGGGGATCGAGACAAGCGGTGCTCCACGTCCGTTGTAATTCAACAGCGCTTGCTGATGCTGCGTCGAAGTGACGTTGCTGCTCGAGTGGGCCAAATCGAATAATCCACCGCTGTTGCTGGCAGCTGCACTGGTCCCGAAAGCTCTTCCGAACAGTCCACCTCGACTGTTTGCTGCTGAGGCAGAATCGTTCATCGGATCTGCTGTGCCGCCACGGTGGACGCCATTCACGCCGTTGGCAGCAGTAGGAGCGAACGAGTAGCTCGCAGACATGGCCATGTTGCTATCCAGCCAACCAGGCTTCTTGACCTCTTTATCCTTGCTACGAGGCGGCGATCCGATGCCACCAGTCCAGCCAGCTTCTCGCGCGGCGTCAAAGTAGCCCATCTCGTTGAAGAAATCCCACACTTTGCCCAGTTTGTTCACGTCGATCTTGACCAGCGTACGACATTCGCGTCGTGTGAGTCTGCCGCCTCGTGCAATGAATTCGGCGATCAGCGTCGACTTGATCAGCAGGAAGGGCTGAGGTAGGATACGAAGCGCCGAACACAGTTGTGCTTCGGCGGGCGTGAGCAGGTTGAGCGATGGCGCTTTGGCCAGATTGAGCGGCTGCGGTGGTTTTCGCGGCGTCTTGGGTTCGTCGCTATTGCCGCCCTTTTTGCCCTTGTCGACTTTACCGTCCTTATCCTTGGCGTCCTTGTCCTTCTTGCTTTCTTTGCCGTTGGCTGCTGTGGTCGCGGAAGCGCTTGATGCTGCTGTTGCCTGTTGGGCTGTCGGCGTCTCTTCCATTGGCGTCGGCGTGCTTGTATCGCGCTGTCGAGCTCGGGCAGCGTCGATCCGGGGTCGAGCCGATGGCGGACCGGGCGTTGCAGCAGCTCCCGATGCTGGGAAGACTGCTAGTCCGCCAGCTGCAAGTTCGGCTGCTCTACGCGCTCGTTCTGCTTTTTCGCGTTCGTAGGCGCTCGCGTCGTCCAACGTCAAGATTCCCATCTTGCGGTAATGTTGCAATTGGGCAGCTGCTTTGCGCAGTGCCTCTTCGTAGCAAAGCCCATTGAGGAAATCCTCGTAGTCGAGCGCGGTCTGCATCTGTGCAAAGTGCTTGGTCCTCGAAAGCAGCTCTTTTTCCTCCTTGGGTCGCCGTCGCTCTGCTGCTTGATTGCGGCGATAGTCGACAAGGTTGCGTTCAAACATGAAATGCTTGCGCCGTAAACGTCGGTCGAGACGCTCGTTATACATGTCAATGACGGTCAACTTAAGGTGAAGGTCCGTTGGATCCTCGTCCCAGTCGAATGGCTTGTCTTCCGGCTCGGCATCCTTGTCCTTGTCTTTTTCCTTGGCATCTGCTGCCGAATGTTCATCGGCATCTTCATCGGCGTTGCCCTCTTTGTCGTCTTCTGCTGCATTTTGAGTCGCTTTTTTGCTGGTGGGTCCACCGCGGCCGCTAGCTTCCATCCTAGCATGGCCTTGCGTCGCCTTGCTACCCAACGCCTCCCATTCGGACGGCATATCGGCGCCGCCAAACTCGTAGACGCGGCCAAATTCGATGTCCTTGATCAGATGCTCGGCTTCCTGCTCGTACTCGTGCTCAAACTCGAGACGGCCAGGCATGAAGCCAACCAGCTCGCTGTGATTGGTGGGTGCACTGACAAGCGGCTTGGCCGACTTGGGCGGCGAGTAGGACGCTTGTGCCTCGCGCAACGTTTCGACCCGCCGCCTCTTACGGCGTTGAAATTCGTCTTGCGATATTGACGGCGCAAACGACATGGACGGCCCGACGACTGGCGGCTCTTGCGTGGTAAGCTGGCACGCAACTCGACTGCCCGTGCCTGAGTCATCGAAAAGCGGATCGAACACAGGCTTTGCGACGTGGTGGTAGCGCTGTATCGCTTGGTCGGCACGCTGCTCGCCAGGTTGGGTTCCATCACGGCCCTCGACGTACACCTTGATGTAGTGTTCCTGCACCTCGTCCTTGGTGCGGTTGCCAATGTGATCTGCGATGTCGGCCCAGTTGCCGAGTCCATAGGTCTGGCAACCATCGATGAGAAGCAGCTCCTCATCCGCTCCCCAGTCGTCGCAAAAGATGGGATAGGAATGTTGTTCTACAACTCGGTAGTCGTGCCACGCCTTGTGCTTGCCCGGTTGCGCGCCGGAGCAGAAGCACGAAGCACAAAGGTCAAAGTCGGTGCAGCCGCCTGCGCATCGTATGCGGACAGTCAGAGTAATGTCGGCACCGCACGCATCGCAATGGTAGCGCACGCCGGGTTCGGCAGCAGCTGAAGTGGAGCCATCTTCTGTTTTGGGTGCAGGCTTGTTTTTACGATGGCTGACCGTCATTGTAAAGGCAGGCGGCGACTATGGTGATCCGAACAGGTGCGAGGCCTCGTCAGGCTGTATCACATCCACAATGTCGATGTCGATGTTGATGTTGATGTTGATGTTGATGTTGATGTTGATGTTGATGTTGATGTTGATGTTGATGTTGATGTTGATGTTGATGTTGATGTCGATGCCGATGCCGATGCCGATGATGGATGAAAGAGTATCGAGGTATTGCAGTGTAACTCGCAGTTACGATGGCTGTTGTTTCGTTCGAGACACGTGGATGTTGCGACGATCGGCGAGGATGGCGAGCACCGACGTTGACAGCGACGGTAGCAGCACGACGCGACCGGGTCAAGCCACTCTCGCCCTCCGCGTTGGAGAAACGTTGTACGTTGATGTGCCTCGAACGATGATGCTGACAATGGCGGGGGGGGAGTCGAGTTCGAGTGCGGGCTGAAGGTCGGGAGGAGGCTCGTGCGTCAGGGTCCCAGGGCAGCTCGGACAAGGGAGCACGACAATAGCAGCCACGAATGGAAAGCAACGACGGCGAGCACGGAGTCGGAAAATCAGTCGCGAGCAGCAGCACGATGCGAGAAAAGGAGACCGTCGCGCGACGATGAGGCCAACGTCAGTCACACTCACCACTCACCACTCACGACTCTTTGGGCGCTAACATTGTTACAGTCACAGTCACGAGTGCTGCACAGTCACAGAGTTGTACATTCGTCATTTTGATTTTCGTGATTCGAGCCAAAATTCGTGATTCGAGACTACGTTGTGGCCGTTCTCACGTGTGTACGCTACGTGCTCACGGCTAAGCTGTTTTCTCGTGTCGAACCGTGTTTATCGCTACAAAACGAGAGTGTGTTGGATTTCGTGTTTGGAAAGATCGGGAAATTTAAGGCAAGTCGTAGTCTCGATCGGTTGTCGACTCACTCAATCGTGCGAGTGACGTACGGTAAGGATGCGGAACTCGGGACTCAACTGCAGGGTTCGAGCAGAGAAATTTGGCCGCTGATCTTTTTTCCATGCCTTCTATTTGGCAGTGGAGAGGTTTGGCGCTACTCATCTTGCACCCACCAACTTTTCGTTGCTTGTTGTGCAATCTCGATACCCGGTCGACCCGTTCTTCAATATGCCAAAAGCATCAGCCTCATCGGCAAAAATGACGGCTTCCACCTCTAATGTTTCGTCATCAAATTCTAAGCTTAAGAAGAGCAAAGCATCGTCGCCTTCCGCATCTCCGGAGGTATCAACACCAAGCACTAGCAACAGCAATGACGACCAAGATGGACATGTCAGTGAGGACATGAGCGATGCCGAGGAAGGCGAAAGTCAAGAGCATAGTGCCAGTGGAAGCGGGATCAGTGATCATGACGATGACGACGACCCTTCTGCCGACAAGGACTCACCAGCAGCAGACGAGGAACAGGACGAGAAAAAGGTAGCTACCATTGCCGATGATGGCAAGAAGGTTGAGTTCTCTGATCTTGGCGTTATTCCGCAAATCGTCGAAGCGTGCACCAACATGGGCTTCAAGCATCCCACTCCCATCCAGGTCAAGGCGATCCCTGAAGCGCTCCAAGCACGCGACGTTATCGGTCTCGCCCAAACTGGTTCCGGAAAGACCGCCGCCTTCACGATCCCCATCCTTCAAGCATTGTGGGACAATCCCAAGCCTTTCTTCGCATGCGTGCTGGCACCTACGCGTGAGCTGGCTTACCAGATATCGCAGCAGGTCGAAGCGCTCGGCTCGACGATTGGCGTACGTTCCGCCACCATCGTGGGTGGTATGGATATGATGTCGCAGTCAATCGCGCTCTCCAAGCGTCCACATGTGATCGTTGCCACTCCTGGTCGTCTGCAAGATCATTTGGAAAACACAAAGGGTTTTAGCTTGCGTGGATTGCAGTACCTCGTCATGGACGAAGCTGATCGATTGCTCGACATGGACTTCGGACCCATCATCGATAAGCTGCTTCAGTCCATCCCACGCGAGAGGAGGACCATGCTGTTCAGCGCTACCATGACCACCAAAGTCGCCAAATTGCAGCGTGCTTCGCTCAAGAATCCTGTGCGCGTCGAAGTCGACACCAAATACACCACCGTATCCACGCTCAAGCAGCACTACATGTTCATGCCGTTTGCCCACAAAGACACGTACCTGGTGCACCTTGCCAACGAACAAGCAGGACACTCGATCATCGTCTTCACACGTACCGTGCACGATTCACAGCGACTCTCGATCCTGTTGCGTCTACTCGGGTTTCCTGCTATCCCGCTTCATGGTCAGCTAAGCCAGCAGGCGCGTCTCGGTGCGCTCAACAAGTTCAAGACTGGCGGTCGATCGATTCTCGTCGCAACCGACGTGGCTTCTCGAGGTCTCGATATTCCTGCGGTCGACTTGGTCGTCAACTACGACATCCCCACCAACTCGAAAGACTACATCCATCGTGTCGGTCGTACAGCGCGTGCCGGTCGATCAGGTCGTTCAGTCACCTTGGTGACTCAGTACGACGTTGAGCTGCTTCAACGCATCGAGGCTGTCATCGGACTCAAGATGACAGAGTTCCCCGGAGGAAACGACAAAGAAGCCGTGATGCTACTGAGCGAACGTGTCGCCGAAGCACATCGTGCAGCGGTGAGAGAGTTGAAGGACAAGGGCGTAGGAAGTGCAGGTGGCTCGGGCAAGCGAAAGAGAAAGATGGATGGCAAGTACGGTGACGACATGGACCGAGACGACGATCAGGTTCAAGCTGGGTTGCCCGTCTCTGGAAATGGACGACATCAGAACCAGAACAGGAAGAAGGGTCGTCGCTGAGCTCGTCCGGTTTGCACTATCATTTGTACTCGTATTCACCGCATTACTATGTTCTTACTTTCAGGCCAGCATATTTTTGATACATGCTTGTGAGACAGGCTGTGCTACCTATCTCCATACGCTGTACTAAATGAGGAAGAGCTCTGGCTCTGGCTCTGGCTCTGGCTCTGGCTCTGGTTCTTGTTCTTGTTGGTCCTCGGAACTCGGGCATAGTTCCATCCTCCACAAAAAAGCACAGAGGACCCTGAAGAAACTTTGCTTCTCATGACTGAAAAACCATGAAGCTTTCGCGTTTCACGACTCACGTTTGGCTTTCTTGTTTCTTCCCGTACTTCCATCATTCGTGATTCTGTCCGATCCTAGACCTCATCTCTGCGTCTCTTTCAATTCGATACCGTAGGCTCACACACCGCCGATTAACAGTCCGATCGCACACTGAGGCTGGACGCGTTTTACTGCCTCTGCGACTACCATGCCGGCAGCCTCGACAACACTCTGCGTGCAATGTCAAACCGAAGCGTCCAAATACACGTGCCCAGCTTGCAAGGCTCGTACGTGCTCTTTGGCCTGCACACGCGCGCACAAGTCGGGTGACCGCTCCTCCTCGGCTGCGGCGTGCTCTTCGAGCCGCTACGGCTCCACGACATGCGTAGCTGCCTCTGGGTCCACATCTACACCGCACGCCACCACTACTTGTAGTGGTGGGACGGATTTCATCCCCATGACACAATACACAGAATCACACATGCTGCAAGACTATCTCTTTCTCTCGTCCATTTCTCGCACCACGTCCGAGACCGGTCGTCAGATCGTTTCGATGAACCTGCTTCCCGCACCTACCACGGACGGCGCAAAACACCAAGTTTGCGCATCGGCAACTGGTGCGCCGCGTCTGACGAATCAACAACGTCAACGTGATCAACTGATCAAACAGCTCCACTACCGCAAATTCAAAGTAATGGTGCTACCCGAAGGCATGGCTCGTCGTAAATCCAACATGTCGCAGTTCCAACCCAAAGACAAGAAGTTCGGTCTCACGGTCCAACTGAAACTCCCACACCATTCGAGCCGATCCAAGCCCGACGAACCCGAACCCGAACCCGAACCCGAACGCGACAGCTGGCTACTTCACAAACAAGACTGTCTCGAAACGGTGGAAGCCGTCGTACTGACCGAGCTGCAAACGCGCTCTTTCGCCAACAAGAAAGACATTTCTCGGCTTCGAGCCACGCTGCACCTGTCGTCGAAAGATGTTCGGTCATGGATACTCTCGGCGGCCATGATCAGCACTTGCGGACTTGCGATGCCGAGTATTGCGACAAACGTCGACAAGACGCTAGCAAAGCATGGCGAAGATCATCTGCTCTTATTACACGCCTTTCCACAAGAATGGACGCTGCTTGTACCTGCGTATTCGGCGAGGCTGGCGAATGAGAGCACTTCACGCTACCTGGATTGGTGGGCAAGAAAGAGAAAGTGGGAGGAGTCGAATCCCGAGCTTGCGGCACAGCAAAGCGACGAGCAGCGTAAAGAAGCGAGCGCGGGACGTGAAGGACGACGCGGCATCTCGAGGATTCAGCGAGAGCGAGGCGAGCAAACGGAACATGCTGGCAGTCGCAACGGCACACGGATCCATGCGGATGCTCGGCCAGAACAAGTCGCACAGCGAGGTATGCAGAAGCCATCAGCGGACAACACGACGACGACTACGACCGCTTCGACAATGGTTTCCAGTGCATATCCATCACCGGCACCCACAGTGGCATCGCAAGGCCTCATTTCCAGCAACCTGCTATCCATGCTGAGCCAGCGTCTGGGTCGACAACCGCAACCGCAACCGTCGACGACCTTATCGGCTTCTCCTCCCCCGCCATCAACAACCGCCTCGACCCAACGTGCACCGCCTACGGCAGCCACTCAATCTCGTTCGTCACCTGCACAGCCTGCACAACCTGCACAACCCGAAAGTGCGCGCTCCATCCTGGTGCACATCACGTCGCCGCGGCACACGACGCTTTCGTGGTTGCTGCAAACGCTTCCGGAAGGATACAGTGTGGTAGAGTATCCCGAGTTGCGCATCGTAGCGGCTGAGCGGCTTGAGCGGATGCAGAACGGAGGCGTTCAGGTGGTGCCTCTGATGGGTGAGGGGCTGCAAGCCAACGGGGCTCCAAAGGACGACGAGCCAAGGCCGGAGCACACCGGGTCGACGGTTACGCACATGACGAATGCATGCGCTCGTGGGCTGGGCGGTTTGTTGGCCGGCTACGATTCCGAGTCGGATTGCGAACAGCAGCCAGAGCAGGACCAGATACGACCAGATCCAATACACACAGTAGAGCTCGCGCAACACGCAGATCGCGTCGATCACCAAGTCGCACAGCCATCAACGCTCGCATCGCTGGCTCGACAGCACGGATTCACCTAGCCTAGCTCCGCGTACCAGCCGCACATCGATCACACCTCGCTCTCACGCGCCAGTCTCGGAAATCGACACGTCCAATACAGACGGCGCACATGACATGAACCGGATTTCTTGCCTCGATCGCTATCGTCGATATACACGCTTGACCACACATGCGAACAGCAACACCAAATGAGCCACGCCACACACCACATTGATCCGCCGGCGTATGTGGTGCGGCCTTGTGCCGGCCGTCGCGAGGTCCACAAGCGCGAGAGCCAAAATGAGCAGCGCGAGCGCGTCCATCTTGAACGCGTGCGAACCAGCAGGCGCCGAGCTAGACGCAAACAGGACCGCGGCCGAATGTGGCGAGACGATCTTGAAGAATGCAATGACGACGTTGAGCGTTTCGGCTGGTAGCCGGTGAGATCGAAGCGTGAGAGTGCCGAGTGGAGGAATGGTGCGCGCAGCGGTAGCGAACTCACGCTCGTCGGACGACGACAGTGCGTGCGGTAGGGGCGGTAGTGCCGAAGCTCGGTATAGCGCCAGCGAGCCGCTTTTCTCATCACGATTCCGACGATGAATCTTGTTGCTCGCCTCGTCTCTGCTCGCTTTTTGCGCCGCTCCCGCCAACACGTGCAAAACATCCTTACAACTAGGCCGCTTGACCGCATCCACCTGCAACATTTGCTCGAGCAACCCCAGCAATACCTCATCCCCCTTGTTCCCCTTTTCACTCTCCACCACGCCTTCTTTGCGCCTGAACCCCTGATACCTCGCTATTTCCACCCTCAGCGCTCCCAGGTCATCCATATTGCCCCATGGAAGTCGGAAAAACACCAGCAGGTGCAGGATCATGCCCACGCTCCAGATATCGCTCTTGCTCCCCAGTTCGTCCAACTTGCCTGTCGATGGGTTGACCATCACTGCTTCGGGCGACATGTACTCCATCGTGCCGGTGTGACCGGATCGTACGCGCGTCCAGTTGTCGTGCAGAAGCAGAGACGAGCCAAAGTCCGAGAGCATGGCGCGCGGGATGAGCGCATCGTCGTCCCAGTGGAGCAGGATGTTGCCTGGCTTGATATCGAGGTGCAGTATGCCGCGCGAGTGCAGAAACGAGAGGCCGGAGACTATGTCTTTGAGCAGAGAGTAGATCTCGTCCGTGCGCAGCAGGTGGATTGCTGTGCCGCTGCTGAGTGGTGCCGAACGCGGTGCGCGGCCCAAAGTTGGAGCGCGCGGTTGAGCGGTGGTGCTACAAGAGGTGCGATTCGCCCGTCGTTGTCGTAGGGCAGCTTTCAGTCTTTCGATCTTCGCTCGTTCCGCTGGACTAACAGCGCCCTGCTCGTGCTTGCTCTTCTCCTGCTCACCCCTTGCACCCGCGTTCAGCTTATCGTCTTCCGACGTCCCAGTATCCGCCTCGCCCTCAACCTCCTCTCCCGCCCTCCTACTAATCCAATCCGCCAAACTACCTCCATTCGCCGCCATCATCAGCACAAACAATGTTGGCACCTCGGGCCCCCACCTGGTCAGCTGGCAGCTCTCTATCCAAGCATGCTGATATCCGATCAAGTTTTCGTGATGCAGACTCTCCATCAGATGCACCTCGTTGAGACTCTGCAGTAGACTCTGTGCGTGATCGCCGACAGGGATTTTTTTGATGGCATACTTGCCGAGTTTGTTGCCGTTGAGCACGTGTTGACATAGGAAGACTTGGCCGCGCGCACCACGACCGAGCGGTTTGAGTTCGATAAAGAAGCGAGAGTAGTAGCCTTGTGCGGAGCAAGAGTTGGAGATCGGTTCGGGTGGCGTTGATGCGCCAGAGGGGAGCGGGGTCGAGGTGCCGGATGCGGACGAGAACCGATTCCGTGGAGTCGCGGGACGCTCAGGGAAAGAGTTGGTGTCCGGGGTCGTTGAGGCTTGCGCGAGCAGTCGAAAGTAGTTGGGTGCTATGAAGCAGGGCGGTTCATGCTCGGCTGAACTTGATGGGAAGCGCTGGTCAAACCGCGCCTCCAGTGTCTCTGGATCACCTATCGGCCAAGATCGGGCACACGTTGGGCAGACCGCTTCACCCCTCGTACTTTGCAGTGGCTCTGCTCGACGAAGTCGCTGCAAGGAGCTTTGTGGTGCTTGGCGCGGCACCAGAGGCGCTTGGTCGTGCGATGTCGAATTCGATCCTGCATCATCTTGAAGCGGGTGCGACCGTTTTTGAAGCGAAAGCTCGTTTGAGGCCGCATCGTAATATGCTGCATGGTCTCTGGTACGTAATACCATCTGCAGATCGCTGGCACGGGGTGCAGGGACAAGGTCGAGACTGGATGTGGATGCGGTACTGGATGAGAAAGATGGATCAACGATACCATTGGTCGTCCATGTTGTGTCCGACAGTCGCAGCGGCGAAGGTCGATGAGTAGACGTCATGATACCGAAAAATATGTGAAAGGCGGAAGAATACCTCGTCAGGCCTTGCAGCCAAAAATGGTGATCCAGCAGATGGATTTCGTGAGCAGCCGTGCTTACGATCTTGTCTTCCTATGAACGTCGTGGTGTGGCCAAATGACACGCAGAGCGGGCTTCACATGTCACGGCTACAGCATCCAGTGTACACAGCGTCATCCGCTATGTACGAATACTATGCTGATAGATAGCAAGCTAGAAAAATGCTGTCGTGTGGGTCGCTGAGCAAACAAGATGGTGGCGCACCACCAACCAACGACAACTGAGCGGGATTCACGATTTAAGCTCAGATGTATATTTCTCACGTGTCAGGGTGCAACTCGAGGAAAATCGCCGCGTGCCGCCACGCACAGACGACACAACTCGTGACTCAACACGCAACAGTGCCAACTCAGCCAAAGTTGATATATACATGAAAGTCGTCGAGTTTCGATCACAGACGCTCAATGAAGCGTCCGATTCGGCGAGCAGTGGTCGGTGAGACAAGACGTGGAACATGATCGATACCTACTTCAGTGAGAACGCCGACATCAAGAAAAACACGCAACACGCAGGACGGACGAATACTGTAAGGACCTGGTTTATGAACAAGGGGTACGTGATAGAGAGATGCGGAAAATTGAGAAAGTGCTCCGTTCAGAACAAGCCTGTTCCATCCAAGACCGCCGCTGCGAGTCGATCAAGCTTGCCGGCCGATCTACTTGAGGTTGATGGTCACACTAGCGAGAGTACCAGGCAGGTCACTTGAGCCTTGTGCGTACAAGAAGTAAACACTTCCCAGCGCGATCAGCCCGAGCAACAGCACGCTCGAAGCGAGCAGCACAAACTCGGTGCTGACATCCTTCTTCTCACACGCTGCACCTGCCCAATAGGTCTTTTTGCCCTTGCGCTGCTCGGTAGGCTTGCACTGGCAGCGGTAGCAAGGCTTTCCGCCCTTGTTCGTCTTGACAGCCTTGCCGTGGCCCGAGCAGTTGTTGGTGGCCGTTTCGAGCGAAGACTGCGACGTGAAGCAGGTGCCTGCGAGGTTCTTGGGCAGAGGCGATGGACGCGAGGAGGGCTTCTCGGAGACGAAAGCGTCTTGGCGGACGGCGGCGTCATATGAGAGCTCAGAGGGGCGTTCGAGGAAGGGATGCAGTACATCCGACGACCGCTTGACGAGTAGGCGGGAAGCATCACTGTCGACGGTATCGGTGACGACAAACGCAATCGAGGCTGCACGGCCTTGCTCCTCAGATCGAGTCTGGAAGAGCGAGGTAACTTGCTCGACAGCAGCGCGGACCAGCTCCTTGGCCTTCAGATACTCGGCACTGTCGGTACCGTAGGTAATCTCCACATTCCGGAGACCAGAGAAGCGCAAAGGCTGCAATGTCAGGTCCTGCGTTGCCGACTCGGGCTTGCTCGTCTTCAACTTGGCAAGCAATGCTTCGGCCGATCGCAGCTCGTCCTCGAGCTTGTCGAATGTTGACGACTTGAATGAAGCTACCTGTTGAGACCATGTCGCTGTGACCTTATCAGACTTTGAGGTCAACCACTCAAGGCTGGCGCTGAAGCCGTCCAGGAAGCTTCCGGTGAGGTGCGAGAGCGTCGACTCGGACGCCTTGAGCGCTCGCGAAGCACTGGACATGTAGCTGTCAAACAGAGCATCGAAAGAACTGGAGCTGGGCGCACTGTCGATGCTGTGCGTGGCATGGACTCCGTTCGGGATCACATCTTGCAACAAGTAACAAAGATAACAATACATCAACAGCAAACAGAAAAGGGCGTTAGCTATTGTCCATCTGGAGAAGCGTTAATCTGGCATGTGCTTACTCACCCTCATACGCAGATCCATGCATGAGTACCAGCAAACGATTCTGCTCATCCTGATGACCGTCAAACAGGCGCTCGACCATAGTGCGCTGATCGATCTGCACGTCACCGTGCTTGTTGCTGCGCAGCACATGTGCCCATGTCGCCGAGTCGTCCAATTCTGAAGCATCGCCAATATCAATGTGGTGCGAAAGAATGCGGTGCGCCTCATCTGCATTGACGCTGATGGGAGCAGCGGCGAGGTTGTGGGCAGGAGAGAGGTAGAGACTGGTTTTCGCAGAAGCGCCTGTGACTGCGACTGTAGCCGCTGTCAAGGCCAAAGACGCCAGTGACGCACCGGCGATACGGACCATCTTGTGCTGATCCCTGCCCGGCGTTGATGAACAATGTGTGAGGCGAATCTGATGGTGTGGATCGAGACGATGGGAGTGAAGGATGAATATGTATTATTGACTGAAAATGCGCTTGCACAGTCATGAGTCGTGAGTGCCTCAGCTTACAAGACACAACTAACTTCACGCACGATTCGTGATTCGTTATTCGTGATTCGTGATTGTGATTCATGATTTTCGTGATTGTTGATTCTGTGATTGTCGTCTTTAGTTCTGGCGTAGCCTCTGCCCCTAAGCAGTGCGGACCAAATCACGAATTCACTGATAAATCTCTGATCTCTGCCATCCTTACGTCTGTGCGACCAATTCACGATTCACGATGGGATTTTTTTCTGGTGCGTGGTGCGGTGCACGGTCACCGCGAGCCGATGGATGAAATTTGTTAGGTCGACAACCGTTATCACTTGTCTTCTTGTCTCGTGTCTGGAGACATCCGTGATCTTTTCAGCGACTACAACCTCCCGAGTCCTAAGAGAGCCTTTGCTCGTCGCAGCCGGCGCCTCAGATCTCACGAAGCGTACGGTCCCATGCTGCAGAGCGTTGGCCTCTGAACGAGCTCACCACAGTCATGACAATGTGAGAGACAGACAAAAGAATGGTATTCTACGCTTCCATGATAGAAGACGCATCAAGACAGGACAGAGACACAGAGAGACATTCACGATTAAAGAGAGTGAAAGAGAGTGGAAGGATATTCAAGGCTATATGAAGGCTAACTAGGCAGCTACGACGTGTATGGCGGGCTGATGGGCGCAGTGCCGTTTGTGATACCTTTGGCCGGAATGGCCGACCAGGAGGTATCTCGGCCGAGTCGCGACGCATCCTCGTCGACACCTACCTTGAGCGAGTCGAGGATGGCCACCGCACTGGTACCGTTGCTGCCATTGGCGCTCGTGACCACGGGTCCACGACGCGACTCCCTCCGGCTGGCACGGCGATCGGTGCTCAGAGATCCGTCTTGAGTGGTGCCGTTGGCCTGCTTTGACGAGAGGGACGCAGCAGTTCCCAGAGCCTCTCGCAGGTCATTGACACCTGTCGAAGGCGCCTGCATGCTGATACGGCTGTTCTTGTTGACCGAGGCCGACGATGCGTTGCTGCCGTTGACAAACGCATTTCCGCCCGCACTGAGCCCGTTGATGGGCGTGTACGACGGACGGCGAGAGGCCTGCTGCGAACCAGTCCCAAGCGACGAGTGCGCATATGGGCTGGAGCCAGCAAAGGCTTCGTCCACAGCAATGCCGACGTTCCAATCGCGCTCCAACCAGCGCTTGAGCGTTGCGGCATCGAGCTGCGTAGCCGACTGCAGCTTCGAGCTGGAAGCAAGACTGTTGATAACTAAAGCGCCGTTCAACGACGGCGAGCTGCTGCTGCTCGACTCTCCGAGTTGGTTGATGCTGCCCACCGCCGAAAAGGGCACAACCTCGGAAGGCAAGGTCAGACCACCCACCGGCGACGGTCCAGGCTCGATGCCGAGCGAGGGAATCTGAGACAAGACACCCTGGGCGGCGCGAGATACGGAATCGGTATCGAACGTCTCGCCAAGCTTGGCCAGCACACGAGCTGCCACCATGCGCGATGAAAGACGGCGCTGGTTCTCGAGTCCAGTATTGACCGTAGCGCCGTGTACCGTCAGGCGGCTGCCTGCATCCTTGTCGAGTGCAACCAGCATAGGTGTCAGAGCCAGCGCGGCACTGCAGGGTAGCGCAGTGACCGCATGCTCGAGCGCTTGAGCCACAGCGACATAGTCGACGGGAAGTGCTGCAGTCGATTCGGCTGCTGGTGTGCCCGAGCCGCCGCTGCTGAGCGAGCCAGGCCGACCAGGATCCGCATTGATGCGGTCGATTTGGGGCAGAAGCTCCAGCGGCGACTCTCGCAGGTTGCCGAGCACCTGAGCAGGCGGCGAAAGGCTCTTGCTGAGGCACATGACGTGGGCAGCAGCACCAATTGCATGCACAACGCCGATCGCATCGCTCACCTTTTCGCCGATGGGAGCGGCAGCGAACACGGCACTCTCGCGCTCGAGCTGCTCGCGGTCGAATTCGTCTCGGAAAAGAGTGATGAGCGTCTGGGCGTACGCGAGACGCACGGCGTGGTTGGGCGAAGCGAGGAGGCTGGCAGTAGGAAGGATCGAAGCGGGAGCGACACGGTTGCGTGTGCCGGCGTGGGCCAAACCGATCTTGCTGTCGGTCGAGGCGGCTGCTGCCTTGCCCTTTTCTGCCCCGTTAGACTTGACATCGACAGCCTCGTGGATCTCTCCGCTGGACTGATGTGTGGCTTTGAGCACGCCCTGGAGACAGAAGAGAAGAACACGAATGCTCTCGTCGCGTTGTTCGGGACCGGCGTTGGCAAGACGCTGTCGATGAAGGTGACTGCTGAGGTCCTGCTGCTGACCACGGTGGACCGCACCGAGGTTGTTGCTCGCCTTGACGGAAGCAGCATCCGAGATGGATTCAGGCATCTGGAGCGCGGCGATACGGCCAGAAATCTCTTCGACAATGTCGTTGATCTGGTCGGCATAGTAGACGTGCGTTCCAAGGCCGCTGATGCAGTCGACGAGCGGAGGCAGGAGGCTATCGCGCGTGTCCTTGTACACTCTGCGGACGGCGAGAGCACAGAGATTGCTGAGAGTGTCCGAGGTGCTGAGACCGATCAAGCTGAGCTGGCCGGTGAGGATGGTGCGCGACATTTGGATGAGCGAGAGGTGTTTGTTGGTGGCCTTGCCCTCGCCATTCTCGGCGAGGTGGTCTACAAGCGTATCGAGCACTACGAATCGGTACTGGAGCGAGGTCCAGCTGCAGAGGGACTCTGCAAGCCAGCAGCACCATTCAGGGTCATCCCAGTGAGAGACAAGCTGACGACCGTCCTTGGGGACTGGGATGGACAAAGCGGACTTGTTGTCGAGCCAAGCAATGACATTCTGCACGATGCTCTGCACCTGGGCTGCATCTGCATGACGAAGGAGGCCACGAAGAGTGCCGATGGCGGCCGAGATGACGTCCTCGGAGGAGGGACCCTTTTCTCCGGCGACGTGGGCTGAGATGGAACGTGTGCGACGGATGGCAAGCGGCTTTTTGGCAATGTTGAACTCGGCGTATGTAGGCTCTCCTTCGGTGGCCTTGTTGGACTCGCTGCGAAGCCAATCAAGAGTGACGCGGTTGGCCTTTGCGTTCTCGACAAGAGCGGGAGTGAGGAGTGAAAGAAGCTGCTTAAAGTTGGACGAGTAGATGGCGTCCGAGGCGACGGCTCCAGCAAGCGCACCCAGGCCGATGAGTCGAGTACGGTTGCGCTGCTCTGCGTCTTCGCCAAGCGTAGCATCTGCGCCGAGGGGACGTTCCACAGCAAGCAAAGCAAAGGAGCGCAAAAGGCGTTGGAAACCTTCGTCGACCACAGAGGAGGCAGGGTCGAGGAAGGAAGCGAGGGCGTAAAAGGCGCTGGCAGCTCGAGCGCTGATCTCGAGATCGCGTGGACGCGCGGATGTAGGCTGTGCAGCGTCGAGAGCGGCGGCGATGATGGACTGCGAGGGCTTGATAAAGTAGTTGAGCGAGTTCTTGCACTCGGTGAGCAGGTTCTTGGTGATGGCGAGCGTGATCATGAGGGCCGCCTTGCCCTTGTCAGCGGCAGGGCCGGAAGCTTTGGCAGCGCGAGCATCCGCCTGCGCCTTGGACTCGAGGAGATTGCCCACCTTTGTGAGTTTGGCGGGTTTGTTCTGGGCATAGTAGGTAAGACGGCCGAGCTCGTTGGAATTGGGACGGTACTCGGGAGCGGAAGTGATGAGAGCCTTGGGAGGCGGATAACAGTCGTCGACGAGTTTTTTGTGATTCGACTTTGGGATGCACATGGTGGGCAATCGGCACTTGTACAGTGAGTGCAATTGAAGTGATGCAACCGTGAGAAGTCGAGCTGGCGATGCTTACAGGTAGCGGAGCCAAAGGGAGCTGCGTTGTCCGATCCGATGTGAGCAGGCGGGTGCGATGAAGGAAGAATAGTGTCCAGGCCAGCGAAGAGGATCGAAGCAAAGAAAAGGCGGTAGCTGGCTTCCACACGCTCCAAGGGCGATAGCGAATGAGGATCAGGATAAGGACGAAGAGAAGGAGGGGGGGAGGAGAAAGGAGGACCCGAGGACAAAAGCGAAAGGGCCGTGGTGCATCATCATTCGTGATTCACGATTCAGCTTCGTGCTCGTTGAGAATGTTGGCTGCCAAGTGAGTTGAAATTCGTCATTGCAGAGACATTACACTTGACTGTGTACAGTACAGTACAGTACCGCACTGTTCTCTGTAG
Source organism: Mycosarcoma maydis (assembly GCF_000328475.2). NCBI lineage: Eukaryota > Fungi > Basidiomycota > Ustilaginomycetes > Ustilaginales > Mycosarcoma > Mycosarcoma maydis. Next base: position 481,369 of record NC_026481.1, read on the forward strand.
AGATGCACAGTCGTGAGTGCTCGCTCGTTGCTGAAAGCGGCTGCTGCCAAACGAAATCATGAATAAGTTTATTCACGATTCAAGCCAATTAAAAAAAAAATAAAAATCCGAATTTGCGGCTCAACTCACTCACACTCACCACTCACCACTCACCACTCACACTGTGACTTTGCGTGTCGAAATGCGGAGTAAACTCGTGACCAGTACGACAAACAAAAGCGGTCAGTGCGCCACACACAGACCGCTTTTGCTCGAACAGAGGTAAATTTGTTATTATTGCGAACACAGAAAGGAAACCAATCGTGAATCACGAATGTACGACATAAGTTAGTATTCACAATTCATGATTGTTCGAGTGGGTGTGCACAGTACTGTACTGTACACTGAACTAGCCTATACTGTAAGTTATTGTGTATTGTACAGTCACGAGTAGAATACTGTGCAAATCAGGAACATCGACTTTTTTCTGTTTCTGTTTCTGTTTCTTTTTTTCCCGTTTGGGAGACGTTTGCGCACCTTGATGCACAGCTGTGGTCAAACAGGTGGAACACGACGGGCCGTGTGGGAAAGAGATGGGTTCAGGGGTGCTTCACAGCATCATTCGGGTGATATAACACCTTGAGTATGATTGATCGTGGTGGGAGCTTCAGGCGTTGTTCAGGAGGACAGGTTTGTGCATGCGAATCATGCGGGGCAAACTCGAAACTCGTGACTGGAGCTGCTGTGGATAGATGGCTCTGGTAGCCGCCTTGACTCTCCGCTCTTTCTTGGTTCCAATCGTGTTTCTGTACGGGGTTCGGCAAAGGCACAAAAAGTCTTTTGAGGCTCACCGGCTGAGAATTTTCATTGTGAATCACGAATGCAGAGAACGACAAGCACCAAGGTTAGCTTGTGTGGCGCTGCGCATAGACCGGAGCCGCCAGCACAGATTGCGTTTCCTTGTTTGTTACCCGCAGTGCACGAAGCGAGCCGAAGCTGGCCTGAATCGTGAATGCAACTCACGAATCCTTACTGTGTACTGTACGGGAAGAAAAATCGTGAATTCTGCTGGGACACTCGTGACTTAAACTACAGCAGCCGCCTATTTCCCCCACATTCACGATAACGACTACGATTACAATTACGATTTACGAATCATGATTCTGGAAAATTGACAATTTGGTATTGAGCAACGTGTGAAAGCGGAGCCTCCAATTGCGAACCAGACCTTGACGAGGCTTATGTCAGCATCACACAAAGTTCGAGAAAATTAATCGAGCCAAGGTCGATACGCTCTAACAGCTGCAATGATCTTCCACGACCACAACAGCAGCCAGACACGTCACCTGCAGCTGCAGCTGCAGCTGCGGTGTTGGTGGCGACGGCACGCCACAGCAACCAGCGCTCCACGCTTGGTTGTGAGCCTCGCGTGCCACGAGGTTGCGCTGAGGTGTCAGTTTTTCCATTCGTGATTCGTGATTCGTGATTCACGATTGTGATACTCCTCGGGCCAGGTATGTTTAACGCCGAGATTCGTAAAACGGGCACACTGACGACTTGGGTTGGCGAAATCGTGAATCACAAATGTGACCTGCATATTCTTGATTGTTGCGGCTGCTCTGAGTCAAAAAGTTGATAGTGACACGCTTCAGCCACTTTTCTAGCCACGTCAACAACCAGAACAAAGACACGTATATACACACAGACCTTGGACTCTTCTCGCTTGCTCCTTGTTCATAACATTGGCTTTGCGGGTCGATCCCTCTGTAGCTCCTCAAGAATACGATTACTGGTCCATTTCTGGCGTCAACCTGGAACAGCCCTCACTCAGCACAGCGCTAGGGCCCAGTGGCAACCCTTTGAGCCGTGTGTCGGCCTCTCCGTCTGGCTCAGTTTGTGCGCACGTCGCCGGTAAGCTCAGCTTTCGAGCTCAGCTTTCGGATGCTCCTTTTGGGCTGATCGGTCATCACATTCGCTAGCTAGGAACCGTCAAAGCCTTCGTCGGTCGATCTAGACACATTTCGGAAGCACCGTCCGTCAGCCATGGTTTCGCACGCTCGCTCACATTCGGGCAGTGGCGAGCTGCCACGGCGTCGTGCATGGTCCGCCCGTCAACTAGGCGTGTCTCTTGCTCTTGCCATTCTCACCTCACTCACTCTGCTCTTGCTCTCTGGATCGACTACCTCGGTCACCGCCGCCGTCAGTGGCGCCCGACCTGCTCTCTTTCGCTCACCAGCGTCCGACAACTCGCGAGGCGCAGATTTCCTCCAGCATGTGCTCACCAAGCCGAGAACACAGCCTCGGTCCGCAGCTGCTCCCTCGCTCGACACAGAGCCCATCTGCCGTCCCACAGGTCAGATCGAAGACGCCTCTTGCGACTACGAAACAGTGGAAACGATCAACTCGCAATTCTTTGATCGTCTCGACGCGCTTCGCAAGACCGACTTTTTCAAGTTTTACAAGGTCAACCTCTTCAAAGAATGTCCCTTTTGGAACGAGAACGGCTTCTGCATGAACAGAGCCTGCAGTGTAGAGACCGAGGACGAGTCCAACGTCCCTGAAGAATTCCGCGTCAATCGTCTCAGTTCGGTCACCACTGCTTCTCCCAACGATGTCGTCATGACCGGTTCCGATGCCAGCTGTTCCTGCTCGTCGACCGAATTCTGTCATTTGGACGACGAGTCTTCCGATCAAGGCGTCTACGTCGACCTCTTGAAGAATCCTGAGCGCTTCACCGGCTATGCTGGTCCGAGCGCAAATCGAGTCTGGAAGTCGATCTACGAGGAGAATTGCTTCAACGGCGTCAAGTTTGTCGAGCCCGCCAGGCCTACTTGGTCTGGCGGCACTGGCTTTGTCGACAAAAGCCTGCTACACAGCTCCAGCCCGGCGCTCGGCGGCCTGCCAAGCGGGTTCAGCGGTCTCGTTTCGTCCTTACAAGCCCCTCTCGACAGCGGTGACAGCGAACAGTGTCTCGAGAAGCGCGTCTTCTATCGCATCATCTCTGGCTTGCATGCATCCATCTCGATCCACATCTGTCACGACTTTCTCGACACCAAGACGGGCGAATGGGCGCCCAACCTCGAATGCTTCATCACACGGATCGCCGAGCATCCAGAACGTTTGCAAAACGTCTACTTTGACTATGTGCTTTTGCTTCGCGCTCTTTCGCGTCTGGACGACTCGAAGCAAAACTTTTCGCTACGTGCAGGAGATTCGATCGAAGACGCTCTGGCCGTAGCCCAGCTGGACGAATTGATTCAAGACGCTCGCGCCTGCCCGACCACGTTCGACGAAGCACAAATGTTCAACGGTCAGAATCGCGATTCGCTCGAACTCAAGCAGGAGTTCAGGCAGCATTTCAGGAACATATCCACCATCATGGACTGCGTAGGATGCGACAAGTGCAGGTTGTGGGGCAAGTTGCAGGTCAACGGCATTGGCACCGCGCTCAAGTTGCTCTTCAATCGAAACGATGAGCGAGATGGCGTCGGCGAGGTCAAGCTGCAGAAGAGTGAATTGGTGGCGTTGGTCAATGCGGCGCACAGGATCGCAGAAAGTTTGAGGGCAGTAGAGCGCTTTAGAGACATGTACCAGGAGCAGAGGTTAGCTAGCGACAAGGCCGAGCAGACCAAGACGCTAGAACACTCGAGTCACACCAAGCGTGTTGCGCAGGCGAATGCTACGAGCGCAAAGAGTTTCGACCAGGCTCAAGAATCAGCGCAAGACGAGACGTTGTTCAAGCACTGGCTTTGTTGGCTCGAGAAGCAAGTTGCAGCGTGTCAGCGATCGCTCGTACATTGCCTGCAGGCGGTAGGCATCGGTGTCGCTGGGCGATCGCACAATAGTGGTAGCGGTAAACATTCAGAGCTATAGATACGTTTCTTCACGATCAGTCTCAATTGTACTTTTATTCATCACAAATACGTCGACTTAAGCCAAATTTTTCGAGACGGTTGCAGCTTGTGCAATGCGCAAGAGTATTGCTATGACGGTGGCGATGGAGGCTTGAGCGAGCTCCTCATCCTTTGGGATACGTTGGAAGCGCTTGTTGCGAGCACTTTGGCTGTTCCTGCGCCGCCTAGATAGCCGATGCCGGACCAGATGGTTGTTGCAGCTGTGATCCACATGAGTGCTGTGAGGGAGGGGTCTATGTAGCGCTTTGCATTTGCCACAGTGGAGCCGTAGGGGCTGGAGGGATGAATGTGGTGGTTGGTGCTTGGCATCAAGGTGGGTGGTGGTTGTTCGGGGAAGAGGATGGGGTACAAAGTCAAGCATCCTAGCAGTAAGAGTTGTAGGAATGTGTTGTATTTGCTGATCGTGGTGGGAGTGACGCTTGCACTGGGTAGACGCGGGTTGAAGTAGCGAGCCACGCTTTTGGGCGGTTCCAAAGTGCGGTAGCGGATGACAAACGCTGAAACCACCAAAGCTATGTCGCGACCGAGGATGATCATGGTAAGTGATAGCGGAAGCATACCGGATACCGCGAGTGAGATCACCATGGTGGTCACGAGCGCTTTATCGGCAGCCGGGTCCGCGATGGATCCGAACACCGTGTATTTGCGCGTCCGTCGCGCTATCCAACCGTCAAGCACGTCAGTGAGCGAGGCGACAAACAGGAGTGCACACGCAGGCACAAACTGATGCGTTGCCACCAGGTACCCGATATACGGCGTCGCCAGCAGACGCGAGATGGTGAGCATATTGGGGACAGTCAGTATGTCTTCGGACAGTGCAGGTTTTGGCGGTGAGCGTGGTGCTGGTGATGGCGTCGACGTTTGCGTATCGGTGGGTGGCTGTTGCGAGCGCACTTGCCAAGAACATGAAAAGCTGCGCGAATGCGAGCCAACACCGTTGCGTATCCAAGCTCGACTTGGCCGTTGCGAATGTAGTGCTAGTATCTGAGCAGTCTTTGACTTGCATACCGATCGCGATACGTCTCGTGCACTCGCTCTAGATGCTCTCTGCAAGCTGCTAGCAGGGGGAACAAATGAAGCAGTGGGCAAGCAAGCGCTCGACCAAAACCAAGGCAGTCGAAAGCAAGTGGATGCCGACACCGGCCAAGCTGCCTTGCTTGCCGCAACACCGCGCAGAGCCGGAGCGCACCGCAAGAGCCCTACGGTGATAGCCATTGTTTCGTCTGTCTGTGTCCAACGTAGAATAGCAATCGAGAATTGCTCTGGTCCAAGCGTTGCACCGTTGCACCGTTGCACCGTTGCACCGTTGCACCGTTGGTAGGATGAGCGTTGAAAGTTCGAGTTGGCACAACTCGCGAATTGACGTTGCTGAACGCTTTTCTATCCTCCACTTGAACTCGTGACTAACTCGTGACTCGTGACTGTAACCAAATCACGAATCCGGATCTCGGAGAATCGTGAATCACGAATGCGGTTTGGCGTCCTAATCCAACACTTGTCACTCACCCTCACCCCCACCCTCACGACTCACGACTCACACTGGCTTGCTCGCTCGCGATAGCCAATATGCACGGCGTCAAACGACAGCCCAAGACGGCCGCCACCGCCGAAGCTCGTGCTGCACGCAAAGCCAAAGAAGCAGCCAAGCTCGCTGCTTACCTCGAGGTCGAACAGACGTTTTTCGAGTACAAGCGTTCAGCGCGCAAAGATACGACGGCGCTGCACCATACGACGAAACTGCTCACGCTCAATCCGGAGCTGTATACCGTTTGGAACTATCGTCGCCAAGTGCTATTGCACATGTTTGCAAGCAGCGTCGAGCATGGTGCGCGCCAAGACGTGCAGAAGCGCGAAGTCTTTGCGAGTCTCGGCGAGCACCAAGAGCAGCAGAAGGACCAAGAGCAGCAGAAGGACGACACCCGTCAAGACAAGCTGACAGTGAAAATGGAGAGCAAACAGCAGCTGCTGGAAGACGATCTGGCGTTGACAGAGCATGCGCTGCGTGCGCATCCCAAAGTGTATTGGATTTGGAACCACCGAATGTGGTGTCTTACGCAGTACCCAACAGCCACCTCTTCTTCAGCGCCAGCCTCATCCTCGTCCTCGTCCTCGTCCACCAACGCCGATGCCGACACTGACGCTGCTACGTGGTTATGGGAACGTGAGCTCAAGCTGGTCGAGAAAATGCTTGATCTGGACGCGCGCAACTTTCACGGTTGGAACTGTCGTCGGACCATCATCCAACACCTGGCGCTATGCATCCTCTCTGCCGACGCATCTACCTCGGAACTCGCCTGCACGCAGCCTTCATTTCCCACGCTGCTCAGCGAGCCAGCAGTCGTCATGCGCGCAGCTCCAGCCGTCAAGACAAAGCTCGTGTCGCTAGCCGAGAACGAGCTGGCATATGCGTTGCGTAAGATCGAAAGCAACTTCTCCAACTTCTCGGCGTGGCATCAACGCACACAGCTTCTGCCGCACGTGTGGGCGGCGAAACAGCTGAGTGTCGACCAAATGCATGTGTACGTGGATGCCGAGTTTGAGCGGGTCAAACACGCCATGTATACGGATCCGAGCGATCAGAGTGTATGGTTCTACCACCGATGGCTGGTCGACATAACGCTTGCCGAACAAACACCCCAACAAGACCGAGAGCAACACTGCATAACGAGCCACAGACAGAGAAAGATCAACGTACTGCACAGCGAGATCGGCGTGATCGAAGAGCTCTTCGAACTGGAACCTGACAGCAAGTGGTGTGCGATCAGCTTGGCGCACTACAATACGTTGCTCGCTACACTCTACCAGGGCCAAACAGACACAGATGCCGAACACGCCATCGCGCAACAGGCGAGCGCCAAAGCGAAGCGCCTGTTGCAGCAGCTGATCGAATTGGATCCGGATCGTGAGCACAGGTATCGCGATCTGCTGCAAGGTAACGCGCATTTCTGAGCGGTCCCGGTCCCGGTCCCGGAACTGCTGACATACATCACACGCACGTCGCACGCACAACCACGAACCGTCCGAGTCAAACATATCGATAGCATTCGTCGAAATCGGGGGTGGGGGTGGGGGAGGAGCGTTCGACGGCAGAGCAGAATCAATGCAGATCATATCTTTGATCAAGAGATGCTTGCATGCGAATGATGCGCGAAGCAGATCCAGCGGTCCCGAACAGCCGAACAGCCGAACAATTGTTCGCAATCAGAACAAGTGGACAAACACTCCACCTTTACCACCCAAAGGTCCCGTGGCCTCGCACTGAGCCTTGCACTGCTTGATGAACTTGGCGTTGCACTCGACCGAGTTTTCCGTCTGGTGGCACTGGGCGCACGTCAAACCGTCTCTGCAGAAAGGCTTTTTTCCGATATCGCCCACCTTGTTTCCATCGGCATCCTTGCACGACACTTTCATGTCTGGGCAAATATCGTCCTCGTCATCAGCTGCGAACAAGCGGTCCAATGCCTTGTCCATCTGGTCGAGTTTGTGTTCGAGTGTGGCTTGCTTTCCACCGAGCGGTCCACGCGCTTCGCACTGCGTCTTGCACTGCTTGATGTACTTGGTGTTGCAATCGAGGGCCTTCTTTTTGGGATGGCACATCTTGCACGTTAGACCCTGGCGACAGAAGTCTTGCTCGCCCAGATCGCCGATCACCTCACCATGCTTGACGCACGACACGAGCAAGCGCGGGCACACATCGTCGTCGTCCTTGTCCGAGGTGGTGGAGAACCAGTTGGGGAATGTGACAACGCGAGGCGTGGACGAAAACGGAAGCTGGATCGGAACCGAGATGGTATCGTCATCCGCGTTGAATGCCAGAGGCGTCGCCGAGGTGCAGCTCGTAGCCACCAGTGCGGCCGAGACGAGCAGCACAGAGTTGATGCTGAGCTTCATGTTGAATCGACAAAAGTAGCGAATAAGCCTGCGATGAAAGGGTGCAGATGGTATCAATCAGAGAACCGATGTCGTGATATGGATGAGCAAGTGGCGACATCCAGGGTTCAAGCCAAGCTCTTCTTATACCATCTACTACACTGAGCGCGCTGTGTCAAGCACGATCCAGTCAGGCTCGGTCAGTAAGCGTGGCTGAAACCCTGGTGCGGGGAACATAGCAGCAGGCGAGCAAGCGAGTAAGCGAAAAAGTGAGTAAGCGAAAAAGCGAAAAAGCACCGCTCGCCAAAACTGGGGTTTGACATGAGCAAGCATGGCCAGTGACGACACGCCAAGCTTGATCGCGGGTTGCGTGCAGCTTCAGCAGAAGTGCATGTGAGTGTCCATGCGTGTTGCAAGCGCAACACGATCTGTGAGTGGAGGCTTGCACCGAGGTGATCTATATTTGGCTACGTTTTGTGGTATGTGGTTGGGAGCGGCTGGATTTCGACGATTCACGACTTGCGATGCGGATTCTGCGCTCCGCTAAAGTGCGTGCCACGCGCGCAGCTTTGACGTCAGCTCGCATACATCTCGTCACACTCACGCCTCACGAGCGACGATTACGGATGCAACGCACGACGCGCGTTGAACAAGTTTCAGTCCGTCAACCCTTTCCGCTTTCAGTTTCCGACCTTGGACAATCGTGAATGACGCACTAACCGCTTGTGGGGGCTGTGCCTATCGACCAACCCAAGTTAGCCAACAGTGAGCTACTTAGCATATGCTTCCGCGTAGTTCAAAGCTGCGCCGAGCGAGGCGGCTCATCATGCATGTACACGCACAACCGAGCTTGGCAGGCGCTACTCGACACACTCCAGAAAGAGAGGCTGCCCAGCGCTGTGTAGGAAACAAACCGACGCACTCATTTGAAGGATGAAATGTGAAATGCGCGAGCCATGTGAATGTGAATGTGAACGTGAATGTGCGCGGTGATGGTGAATATAACGGCGAAGAAGGAGCACTTTGATGTAGAGGGTTAGGAGCGAAAGAGAGGAAGGACAAGAAAGTGACAGGTATGACCATGTAGTCGGTAGGCTAGGCTGGCGCAGGCGCATCCGACTTGTCTGTATCGGCATTTTGCGAAGCGGGCACAGTCTGGGCGTCGGCCTCGGTGGAAGCATCTGAGGGAGGAATGGTCGAAGCCTCCCAGCTGAGCGTGTATAGACCAGGCACAGTGGTAACATTCGCCGTCATGCCTCTGAAAGCGATCACCGCGGTAACTGGCTCGAAAACACCTGTCTCGTAATGGTCGTTCTGGTTCAACAGCACGATGGAAAACCTGGTAACACCGCTCTTGACTCCATCCTGCCTAAAGGCCTGTGCGAGCAAACGTCCACCCAGCTCGGTCTGTTCGTCCGTGCTGGTGACGCCGATCCGCTTCGAGTACGACTTGGACGCGCCCTCCGGCCGAATCGCGGTGGACAGGTGAGAAAGAACCGAGAGATCCGAAGTGCGCTTGAAGAGCGCCGATTCGTAGACGCTCGGCGAACCGGTCTTCTTGGCATCGATGACTTTGGACGGTGCCACAGATTCGGCGGTCGAGCGTTGTGCTGAGCCGGTTTCGTCGGATCCAGCAGCGTCCAACTGACGCGAGTCTGGGTCTGTCTCAGCACGATGACCGAGACTACGCTTTCTTCGAGATCCAGCTGCAGGCGCAACGGTGTCCTTTTTCGCTGCAGCACCACCGTTGGCCTCCTCCACCGTCTTGACGTGGTTCGGATCGCCTCGGTCGAAATGAGCATCTGTCGATTCGGGCAACAGCAGAATCGCTGCGTTGCAGTTCTCGCAAACTTTCGGCAGATGCGGTGTCGTGAACCCGTCCTCGTCCTTCCTCAAGACCAGATTCCACAAGATCAAGCTACGACTCGAGTACCTGATCGAGCCAATGATCAATTCCCTCGCTGCATTCTTCATGTTTTTGTACGGCTCGTTGAACCACTGTGTCACCACGGTTTTTTCGGTAAAGTAGGTATCCAGGTTCGGGAAGGCATCCGTGATCACCTTTTGGTTGATAGGCTCACCAGCGTAGCCGTGCCAAGCGATACCAGCCCAAGGCGTAGGATCGGCGTTGAGCACTTCTAGTGGGTAATCGGTGTTGTCCCAGTTGAAGTCCCACGCGAGCAGTTTGACACGATTGAATCCAGCCGCGTCGAGACCGGAGCGCAAAAGCTTGCCCAGTTGGATCGATTGATTCGCGGAAAGGTGCATGGACGGATACTGTACTGCGGGGACCTGAGGCTCATTCGCTGGGCTCATCGCATAGATCTCAATCCCCTCTTGTTTTTTGATCTCGACAATCGACTTGGTCAGGTATTGTGCATAAACGGCTTCCATACCTGGCTTGAGGTTGCCTCCGAACAAAGGCTGTGCGGCGTCAGCGTTCTCCTTCATCCATCCGGGAGCGCTCCATGCAGCGACAAAGATCTTGAGCGTGGGATTGATGGCGAGGATGTCCTTGAGCGTCAACCACAGCTTTGGCGCTTTCTTGATGGTGAACAATTCCAGCTTTGGATCCGCAGACCCATCTTCGGTATCATCGTATGTGTAGGGAGATACGCCGAAATCACAAGCACCCAACGGCACACGAACACTGTTTAAGCCCAATCCACCGCGCGTAAACCAAGCTTGATCTTGTGCAAACAGCAGGTGTAGCAGATCATCGTAGTCCTGCGGATGCTTGGACTTGAACTCTTGCAAAGTAATCGCGACGCTGTCGGTGATACCTCCGCCGAGAGCATCGACCAACTGGTGCACCTGGTTGTCTTGAACCTGAATGCCGATCTGATCGTGAGACTGGCTGTCCGAGGATTGCTCGGCAGTGACGTTGACCGATGCAGCGAGCGCAGGGCCAGGGCTGAATTTGATACCGGGATTACTGAGCTCTTGCACTTTCGAATAGTTCCAAGTGGTGCTCCACATTTTGTCAATGACGACTTCTTGCGAGGTCGTAGTTGCAGCGCTCAACACCGTGTCAGCCAAGCAAGCTGTGCAAGCTGCCGCGATGGATAGCCAGCTGGTGATAGACCTCATCCTGAACATCGAGGCTGGCAGAGCCTCAAGAGAAGAGGTCAAGACGTCAAGGTCAACAGCGAGCAATGGAAGCGATGCGAGTTGGAAAAGGGATTCAACGCGTTTTGTCGCGAAACTGCAACGATGGAGAGGGGAAAGCCGATTGGAGCCAGGTGTAGGAGTGAGGTTAGCAAAAAAAGTGTTTTGGGTATCGGAGGGAAAACTTCGATCGAGGCTCTCCTTTTCATCATTGAGTGTCGTGTTGGTCTGAGCGTCAGATGGTCGACCGTCTGCACCAACGTCTCGGTGAGCCAATGTAGCGCCGCGCAGGCTTTCAGCTGGATTCAATGTGAAACTGACCTAGAGAGGTGCAGAGCAGCCCACTTGAGCCACAACAAGGAATTGTGGTGGGGGCTCCACCCCATCAGCATCAAACTTGCCCACTGTGGTAACAAACACAATAGACACTGTGACGGACAGCGTGTCCGACCATGTCTACTGATGTAGCCGTTCGCGTTGCTTGGCAAAGTGGGTTCGTCGAAGCTTGAAACGGAGAAGCGCTTTGTTTGTCAACACAGCAGGCTCGGGTGTAGAATCGAGAGGCTAAAGATGACCAGACAATTAGCCTTGAGCCTTGAGTTTAGGGTGACTTTCATGCTTCTCTAACGAGATGAACTTTTTGCGACATGGTACTGCAGCTCTCGTGTCATCGAGTGGCGCAACCCACATGTCGACACGAATTAAGTCGGTGGGGCAAACATCAATCTGCGAGTCCCATTGATGGCGCTGGTCCCGCTCCACCACATGAGATACATTAGCAAGCTGAGGTGGCACTGGTCGATTTGCGGCGCCAGTCGTCCTTGCTACATGGTTGGATTGATACAGTAGGTAACCGCTTCGCCTTTCAGCCCCACCAAGACTTGGATAAAGGCGAAGTCCCTACTTGAATGCCGCACATGGCCATGTCAAGCTTCATCTTTGGCTAGAGCGGTGTTGCAGAGACAGCATGGTCGGCACAAGTTGGCAGGAACCGAATACTGTTGCAAGAAAGATGCGAGAGAGACGAGACGACATGGACAAAGTCTAAATCGACTGAAGGCAAGAACTTGACGGTTGAGTGAAAAGTGTAGACGGCGATGAGGTGCATTCGTGTGTTGGCGGATGGAATCTAGATTGGACGCGATTCAGTTAGAATTGGCCTCGGGATGCGGCAGAGTGTATTGCGAGCCGGAGCGAACAAAGTAATGCCAACTGTCAAAATGTGGCAACGCTCGAATCGGCCGCATACGAGCAGGCGTGGGCGTAGATCGCCGACGACGAGTGCCCATTGAGCGTTGCTGAGGGCGACAGGGAAGAGACGCGCTGTGATTCAGGCGATAGCCGAAGATTGATCGGTCGGTTCGTTGCTCTGAGAAGCCTGGATGATCGAGTCGACGCCTGACTTGGACGTCTGCTGTTTGGTCGCTGACGACGCGTTCATCTGACCCGCTCCGGGCAGATCGGCGGGGAGCGCCTGACCGGAAGCAGTCTCAACAGCCCGCTCTGGTGGCAAGGGCGACCTGAAAAGGCGCTGTGCATGCTGAGCGGCAGCCTGTGAGGGAGTGGGATTGTCTGTTGGCGAGAGCAGTGCCGCTTCGATCGAGGTGGGCGTGGAATTCTCCTTCGGAGGAGGTGAGGATGGCTTAGGAGACAAGGCCGACAAGGCCTGTTCGATCGTAGCAGGCGGGCGGCTGCTCGTGCGAGTCGTCACGGGAGCGTTCGGAGAGGCAGCGGGTGACGGCTTTAAATCAGGCTTCTGCTGGCTCGAGGCGGATGTGCGCCTGACTTTGGCAGCAGGAACGCCAGCGACCGAGGTGGTCGACTTTGTAGCTGCTGACTTTTTCGCTGTTGTCGTGGTTCGAGGCGGACTGTTGGATTGGCTGGCTTGGGATGTTGCGTCTTGTGCTGGAGCCTGGAGGGGGGAGTGGAGCTTGGAGAGATTCGAGGCCGACCGCTTGGATGGGCCAGTCGCGTCGGACTTAGCAGCCTTGGCGGCGCTAATAGAAGCGGTAAGCTTTTTAGCCTTGATGCCCTTATGGCTCTTGTTGTTGGCGTTTTCAGCAATGAGAGCAGCTTTACCTTTGGCACCAGTCGACTTTGACCTTGTCTGCAGCTTTGCATGATACTGATGCAAAA